>NC_053391.1:295661185-295804472 GCF_905171765.1 Bufo bufo
GAACCCATTCAAGATGGTTTGGGGTGAGCTGGACCGCAGAGTGAAGGCAAAAGGGCCAACAAGTGCTAAGCATCTCTGGGAACTCCTTCAAGACTGTTGGAAGACCATTTCAGGGGACTACCTCTTGAAGCTCATCAAGAGAATGCCAAGAGTGTGCAAAGCAGTAATCAAAGCAAAAGGTGGCTACTTTGAAGAACCTAGAATATGACATATTTTCAGTTGTTTCACACTTGTTTGTTATGTATATAATTCCAGATGTGTTAATTCATAGATTTGATGCCTTCATAGTCATGAAAATAAAGAAAACTCTTTGAATGAGAAGGTGTGTCCAAACTTTTGGTCTGTACTGTATATATATAAAAAATATATGTATATATATAAAAATATAGAAAGGATGAATAGAGGCATTCATACTCATCCAGTTTTAGCAAATCGGGGTAAATTTATCTATTATCGTTATAGGATGGTCTCACTGATTTCATTCAGACAGCGTGAGCTCAATGTGTCTACTTGGTACATCCAATACACCTCTCTTTTGTAGCTATTCAAAGCGGTTCAGCGGGTTCTCAGGTATAAAGTCAATGGGAGTGATTTTTATTTCATGTTTATCTTTCTCCGGGGTAGACGCGCAGTGTCTAGAAACCTCATGTTTCAGATTTTGTTTCCGAATATTATACCTGTGCTGGTTGGCCCGACAGTGGAGGGCTTGTGTGGTGCAGCCGACATATTGTAGGCCGCATCCACATTCAATAAGATAAATAATGTAGGTTGAATGGCATGTGAGGCAATATATCTTATTGGGAATGTTGTGCCGTTATAGTTTGAAGTAAAGGAAGTTTGTTTGTGTGTAATCATCTTACAGCACAAGCAATTCTTAGCTCTGCATTTGTCACTCCCGTGGTAAGATGTGGCAACTGCTCATAGAGACTTATCCAAAGCAAATTGAAGCTGTAATTGACGCAAAAGGTGGCTCTACAAAGTATTGGCTTTAGGGGGTGAATAGTTATGCACATTGACCTTTTCTATTATTTTGTCCTATTTTTTGTATGCTTTACAATTAACCAATTTAAAAAAAGTGTAAGTTGAGGGCATGTTCTACAAATTAAATGATGCAAATCCTCAAATAATCGATGTTAATTCCAGGGGGTGAGACAAAAAAAAAGAACGAAGTCCAGGGGGATGAATACTTTTGCTTAGCACTGTATACATTACAGAGTGTTGGCAAAACATACAAAAGTTATTTACGCATGTACCTGGGCCTTTTTCCTCCCGGATTCTTTTTATAAACTGGGGGTGTCTTCGCTTTATGTCTGACAATTTTTTTATGATGGCCAGACGGTGGTGTTTGAGACCCGTTTGGCGCCAGATCTCAAAGACCAGCTCCCGCACAATTTGCTGCTTCTCGGCGTGGGACCAGGTGCGGTCATATCCCCACCCCAACAGCTGCTGAAAGATAAAAATGCAAGCATATAATCCCAATTTTATTACACGACACGGAGGCTCCTATTGCTATCTCTTTCTTTACTAAATCTTATAGCAGCAAAGAAAAAAACATCAATCAAACTGATAACCATGGCAACCAACTCCTCCCCACTGTGCCAGTATAATAGTCTCTGACTCTGCTAACTCCTCCTCTTTCTTTGCTGCTCCCTCACAGATAAGAACTTCTCCTTATGTCTGTGGGTGGACGTATATGGTTTTATGCTTTAGAATATATTTATGGTATTAATCAGTGTTTATTGGGGTATTTCTCTTAGTTTTTTCTAGGGTTTTGCCCTCTGGGCTGTTGTATTCCTTGTTTTATTTGATCGTTGCCTTCTTTTATCCATATCTTCCTTTCAGGGTTCCCCTCATTTATTACTTATACCCCTAATCGTTTATCTACCCTGTACCTTCCCTCAGTTCTTTTTTCCTGACATTCGGTTCCGTCTGCGGCACTTTCCTCTTGCTGCCCGTTTCCTCCGTGCGCTTCATCTTGCGGCCGAGATCTCGCAAGATCTCGGCGGCCATCTTCTTCCCTTCTGCAGCTAGTTTCGCGATCCCCGCAGTGTTCTCGCGGGAACGCGCGAGACTTCCGCCTGTGTCTCTGCCGGCTGCATCCGGAGTTACTGCGTTGCAGCTCCGTTCTCACAGGTCACTTTGTTTTCTTGCCGATTAGATTACCCATTTATCCCCATTTTCACTGCCTCTATCTACCCATATTTATATTGCTTCTGAGGTCTGCCACCTTTAGGCATATACTGTTAATTTAACATCAATTTATAGCACTGTTCACTGCATTGTACTGGTACATCATGTCCAGGGTACCTTTACATGTATCTAGCCCTGTCCCTGAGGGCATGAATTCTATGCCTCACATACAGGATTTAGACGCTGTTTCTCCTGACGCACAGTCTTTAGTAATACAGCGCTCTGTGACTGCTGCAATACAGGCCGCCATGGGGTCTATGTCCTCGGCCATTTCTAGTTCAATTACTGAGGCCCTTATGGCCGGCCCTTCCTCCTCTGCACCTGTGGGGCCCTCACCACCTGAAATACCGTTACTTGCCTCCAGAACCAATATGACTGGTGAAAATATAGCCACCCTTGATGGCGCGCATCGTTCGCGCAAAAGAGCCTACGCCCGCCAGGCAGAAAAGGCGAGGCAATGGAAATGCGCCAGAGCGCAACATGATACCGAATCGGTTTCCGATCCCGATTCTGATGAGGAGGCTCAGTACCAGTCTTTAGACTTGGTGGATATAGAGGAGGAGGATCCCTTAGATTCGGACCTGCCAGGTCCGTCATCGGGGTCAGTAGCGCCCAATGAGGTTCCTTTTGACGCCTCGGCAATTTTGGATACCGCATGGGAACCCCTGTTTGACCCGGATGCTCTCCACCATCCGAGGTCGGCGGAATGGCTTCCGTCCTCACATATTGCCAAATATTTGGAGGCCCGTATACGCCAACCTCTATCTAAAGAGGCGCGTAATAAACTAAAGGCTGAATGTCCCAGACCTATTATACCTAACAAAGTCTGCGAGACGCCCGTAATTGACCCAAAAATGTGTCAATTTTTAGCTAAGTCGGGCTGGAACCCCAGGAAGGGCCTTGAATCAGCCCTAAAGTCCTGTCAGGACAAATTATTGGACCTTTTGGGCCCATTGACAAAAATCTTTGAATTGGCTGAGTAGGCCAGAACCCAGAACACTCTGGTAGACCCGGAAGAACTCTGGGGATGGGTACAACGTGCCGTGTGTATCACGGGCAACGTTAATACTTCGCTCTCGATTGAGCGTCGCAAGGCAATCCTATTTAAAATAGAACCTAAATTATCCAATTTAGCCCTGACGGAGACAGGCAAAGAGGCTCAAGGATTGCTCTTTGGGGATTCCTTCATTAAGGATCTCTCCCGATTTGTGGGAGCCTTCACTGCCCTCGATAAGGCTCAAACTTCTATGAAGAGTGTTCCAAGGACGGGTCTCTAACAGGGCCGGCAGCTCTAGGGGCCGCCTGTCCGGCCGTTCATCATACCAGACCCGCGGGTCCGGCAGAGGCTCCTTTTCTTATCGACCCTCCAACCAGGAGTTTCGTCAACCGCCTGCTTTCTTCCCCTCCCGAGGTTCGTCTTGGCGTTCACGTGGAGCCAGAGGTTCATCTTCCAGACGTCCTTTCGGTAAGTCTAATGTAACAGTTTTCTTTGACTCCTTGTGTAGGGGGCAGGCTCCGTCTTTTTTCCCATGTGTGGAAAACCATCACGGCAGACCCTTGGGTCCTTTCGACTGTCCGGGGGTTTCACATAGAGTTAGTTTGCCCCCACATCCAGATTCCGTCCCCGTATCCTAAGGTTCTCCCAGCCTCATCACAACTGCTTTTACATCAGGAACTGTCAGCCCTGTGTAAGAAGGGCGCCATAGAGCGGGCCACCCCTTCTTCGGAAGGTGTTATCAGCAGTGTGTTTTTGGTGGCCAAAAAAGGAGGCCAGATGAGACCCGTGATCAATCTCAGGGCACTAAACGATTTTGTAAAATATCGGCACTTCAAAATGGAGGGTATCCACTTCCTCAGGGATTTGCTCCTCCAGGGGGATTGGATGGTCAAATTAGACTTGAAAGACGCTACCTTACGGTTCCAGTGGCCGAACCATCCAGGGATCTCCTTCGTTTTCTCTGGGACTCGGAGATTTGGAGGTTCACCTGTCTGCCCTTCGGTCTCTCTTCTGCCCCTTGGTGTTTCACCAAGCTCCTTCGTCCGGTAGATTCCTGTCTCCGCAGTCAAGGAATTCGTCTGATTATTTATCTGGACGATATCCTTATATTGGCTCAGAATCCTTCTGTTCTTCTGACCCATCTACAGTGGTCCATGGACCTGTTATCCCGGCTGGGATTCCTCCTCAATTTGGAGAAGTCGTCACTTACCCCGGCCCAGTCCATAGAATTTTTGGGATTCACCATCGATTCTTCCACAATGTCTCTCAGCCTTCCGTCTGCCAAGGTTCGTTCCATCCGCAAGGAACTTCTTCATACTCTGTCTCTCCAACAGGTTCCTTTACGTCATCTTGCCCGAGTCATAGGTCTCCTCTCCTCGTCCATTCAGGCTGTGTTTCCGGCTCCCTTGCACTACCGCGGCATGCAGCGTCTCAAGATTGCTCACCTCCATGCGGGAGCATCTTACGCGGATTTAGTCACCCTGGACGAGGACACCAGAGAAGAACTGACGTGGTGGATCCACAACTTGGAGACCTGGAATGGGAAGGCCATAGTTGGTCCCCGTCCGGACTTCACTATAGACTCGGATGCCAGCCTTCTCGGCTGGGGTGCTTACTGCGACGGTGTGATGACAGGAGGACCCTGGTCTCCGGAGGAAGCCAGGCTCCACATCAACGCCTTGGAACTTCTGGCGGGTTCCTTTGCAGTTCGCAGCTTTGCGAGCGGCTTGTCCAAAATTTGCATCAGACTACGGATGGACAACATTTCCGCAGTTCGGTATGTCAATGCCATGGGAGGCACGCATTCTGCGATTCTGTCCAGTTTGGCTCGGGATTTCTGGACATTCTGCCTGGACAGGGAAATCACAGTTACTGCGGAGTATTTGCCGGGACTCCACAATACTCACGCAGACTGGAGCTCACGTTTCCTTTCGGACTCGGGAGATTGGAAGTTAGATTGCACGGTGTTCTCTTCCATATCTTCCCTTTGGGGTCGTTCTCTTTAGACCTCTTTGCGTCCCGTTTGAACGCCCAACTTCCACGCTTTTACAGCTGGCGTCCGGATCTGGAATTGGAAGCAGTCGATGCGTTCCTTCAGGATTGGACCGACCACCTCGCGTACGCTTTTCCCCCGTTTGTGATGGTGTCTCGAGTATTTTATCAGATCCGCTGCCAGGGAGCGGATCTTGTGCTCATAGTTCAGTTTTGGCCCACGCAGTCCTGGTTTCCTCAGCTTATGGAATGCCTAGTTCAGTGCCCAGAACTTCTTCCGGTTTTTCCGGGCCTCTTGTTGGATCCAGCGGGTCTGGATCACCCTCTCATCCTCGACGGCTCCCTTCATCTCCTGGGACATCGCTGTAATTTCGTAAACAGCTCGAAGTCTTCTGGAGGAAGCTTGGGCGCCAGGAGCCAGATGAGCTTATCGGTCGGCCTGGAGGTCTTGGGCTGATTGGTGCCTGGCTAGGCACCTGGATCTCATATCATGTCCTGTGACCGAAGTTCTTCAGTTTCTCGCTTCACTTTTTGAGGACGGTAAGGCGTACCGTACCATCAATTTGTACCGTTCTACCATTTCCGCGTTTCATCAAGGGTTTAGCGGGTGTCCTGCCGGTCAACACCCTCTGCTTTGCAGACTTCTCAAGGGTTCCCGCCTATCCCGCCCTCCAAGGCCTCGTTTCTCTTCAACTTGGGATGTTTCTCTGGTGCTTACCTTGTTCTCCTCGTGGCCATCTAATGTGGACCTTTCCCTTCGTCATCTTGCAGCCAAGCTGGTTTCCTTATTCTGCTTGATATCGTGCAAAAGGGTGTCAGACGTTCGCGCCATGGATCATGAAGCTCATTCGTTTACTCCTGAGGGAGTCACGTTCAACATCTCGCGTCGCACCAAAACCAATATTCGGTCGGTGTCGTACCCCAGTTTCCCAGATTCTCCGGCTCTTTGCCCGGTGTCGTGTCTTCAGGAATATGAGGCTCGTGTGGCCTCTCATCGCTCCAATTCTTCTCCGGAACTTTTTCTATCTTATAGGCGTCCTTTCCATCCGGTCTCCACTATCACCTTGGCCCGTTGGGTGAAATGGGTTATGGCTTTGGCAGGTGTGGATACTGCGATTTTCACTGCTCATTCCACTAGAGGAGCCTCCACGACCTCTATGGCGATGGCTGGAGCGCGTCTAGAGGATATTATGAAGATGGCAGATTGGTCTCGTGTATCTACATTCCGTGAGTTTTATTTCAGGCCTAATGTTCACGTGTTTTCCTCAGTTGTAGGTCAGCTTTAAACTCGCAATAGGAGCCTCTGTGTCGTGTAATAAAATTACATGATTTTCCTATTTTATGACGTAAAGTCATGATTTTATTAAAGACAAGGAGGCGAGTATTGCCCCTCCCATTTTGTAGACCCTCCCTGAGAGTTTTTCTCTTTTATGCATTGTTTATTTGTCATTGTTCTTTGATTTTATCATCTGAATATGCTGTATGTTCATTACTATGCATTGATGACGATGAGATATTGGGACGTTTTCTACCTTTGTCTTGTTTCTTTCATAGGATGAATATACTGTCTTCTGGGTGCGGATTGTGTTTGAATTTCCAGCTTCCTTCTTCCGTTGAAGAGCCGGGCTGCTTACCGTTGGATGTCAGTTTCCGTGTTTGGAGAGTTTGGTTCTAGTCTTCAAAGTTCTGGACTTCGGTCGTCACCAAAAAAAGAGGAGGAGTTAGCAGAGTCAGAGACTATTATACTGGCACAGTGGGGAGGAGTTGGTTGCCATGGTTATCAGTTTGATTGATGTTTTTTTCTTTGCTGCTATAAGATTTAGTAAAGAAAGAGATAGCAAAACTCGCCTCCGTGTCTTTAATAAAATCATGACTTTACGTCATAAAATAGGAAAATCATGTAATTTTTAGCAATAATAGTATTGAAAAAAATTTACTCAAGTAAACTGCAAAAAGTATTTAAAGCGAACCTTTCACCTCATTTTAACTTTATAAACTAGCAACAGTACCTTATAGATTATCTTGAGTGTGTTGTTATCCATGTTAGTGCCGCTTTCCTGGGCTCTTTATACTTCAAAAAATCGTCTTATAAACTTCACATTCGGTGCTCCAACAGTCATGCAACCAGTCAAGGGGGTAGCCCTTCCATCTCCTCTGGCCGTACCGCCCCTGCCCTAACCCCTCCTCTATGCTCCTTAACTGACAGCCGGCTCAGTCGCCGGGACGGCGCTTCCGAAACCTGCGCATGCGCCGTCCTCCTGATTTGCCGCGCGATCCCTTCTTTCTTTTCTTTCAGGTTCTTTTGTCAGCAAGAAAGACGGGATCGCGCGGCAAATCAGGAGGACGGCGCATGCGCAGGTTTCGGAAGCGCCGTCCCGGCGACTGAACCGGCTGTCAGTTAAGGAGCATAGAGGAGGGGTTAGGGCAGGGGCGGTACGGCCAGAGGAGATGGAAGGGCTACCCCCTTGACTGGTTGCATGACTGTTGGAGCACCGAATGTGAAGTTTATAAGACGATTTTTTGAAGTATAAAGAGCCCAGGAAAGCGGCACTAACATGGATAACAACACACTCAAGATAATCTATAAGGTACTGTTGCTAGTTTATAAAGTGAAAATGAGGTGAAAGGTTCGCTTTAATGCTTTGAAGTGGAAATCTTAGATTTAGGCCGCCTGCACACGGGCGTGTTTTTTCACAACTACGGACTGTACAAACCCGTCCTGCAGAGTGGACGAGCGACACAGCGTCATTAGTTGCTATGACGACGTGCGCTTCAGGCCACCACCGCTGTACTGTAATACACTTGTATGATCTATGCAAGTGTATTAATGTACAGCGGTGGCGGCAAGAAGCGCACGGCGTCATAGCGAGTTAGCAACCAATGACGCCGTGCGCTTGTCCACTCTGCAGGACAGCAGCCCGGGTTTTTACGGTCCGTAGTTGTGAAAAAACACACCCGTGTGCATGCTGCCTTACTGTTATGGTTAGAAGATGGGATTGTATTACGACTATGTGGGTGGGGTTTGAGCTATCAGATACTGTCCAGCTAAGCAGAGATGTACCTGTCTAGTGAAGCGACGGTACGGTATCGGGTGTACAGCTGGTTAGGCTCCCCAGGATGCACCCTGGGTAACTCTAAATGAACCAGCAAATACTGGCGGTCAGAAAAAAAAAGCTTCTCCTTAATCCTGACCAACATGATACAAACTATAATCTATAGACTCTGTGTATGTGTGCGGTATATAGTGTGCGTCTGTGTGTGTGTGGTATATAGTGTGCGGTATATAGTGTGTGTGTGCGGTATATAGTGTGTGTGTGCGGTATATAGTGTGTGTGTGTGGTATATAGTGTGTGTGTGGTATATAGTGTGTGTGTGTGTGTGTGTGTGTGGTATATAGTGTGTGTGTGTGCGGTATAAAGTGTGTGTGTGCGGAATATAGTGTGCGGCATGACAATGGATGTGCAATATGCATGTTAAATATATTTCTATGCTTTCCATACAAATATGCTACTAACATAGTGGGTGTCATGTCACTGGAATACTCAATACTCAATATCTGGTGAGACCTTATAAAATGTGAAGTTTGGTGCACTTAAGAAAAATTTGAATCACAGAAGTTCGCACTGGAGATTTTTTTATACAGTTGCAAGAAAAAGTATGTGAACCCTTTGGAATGATATAGATTTCTGCACAAATTGGTCATAAAATGTGATCTGATCTTCATCTAAGTCACAACAATAGACAACCACAGTCTGCTTAAACTAATAACACACAAAGAATTAAATATTACCATGTTTTTATTGAACATACCATGTAAACATTCACAGTGCAGGTGGAAAAAGTATGTGAACCCCTAGACTAATGACATCTCAAAGAGATAATTGAAGTGAGGTGTCAGCCAACTGGAGTCCAATCCATGAGCGGAGATTGGAGGTGCTGGTTACAGCTGCCCTGCCTTATAAAAAACACACACCAGTTCTGGGTTTGCTTTTCACAAGAAGCATTGCCTGATGTGTTTGATGCCTCGCACAAAAAAGCTCTCAGAAGACCTATGATTAAGAATTGTTGACTTGTATAAAGCTGGAAAGGGTTAAAAATATCTCCAAAAGTCTTGCTGTTCATCAGTCCACGGTAAGACAAATTGTCTATAAATGGAGAAAGTTCAGCACTGGGGCTACTCTCCCTAGGAGTGGCCGTCCTGTAAAGATGACTGCAAGAGCACAGTGCAGACTGCTGAATGAGGTGAAGAAGAATCCTAGAGTGTCAGCTAAAGATTTACAAAAGTCTCTGGCATATGCTAACATCCCTGTTAGCAAATCTACGATAGGTAAAACACTAAGCAAGAATGGATTTCATGGGAGGATACCACAGAGGAAGCCACTGCTGTCCAAAAAAAACATTGCTGCACGTTTACAGTTTGCGCAAGAGCACCTGGATGTTCCACAGCAGTACTGGCAAAATATTCTGTGGACAGATGAAACCAAAGTTGAGTTGTTTGGAAGAAACACACAACACTATGTGTGGAGAAAAAGAGGCACAGCACACCAACATCAAAACCTCATCCCAAGTGTGAAGTATGGTGGTGGGGGCATCAAGGTTTGGGGCTGGTTTGCTGCTTCAGGGCCTGGACAGATTGCTATCATCGAAGGAAAAATAAATTCCCAAGTTTATCAAGACATTTTGCAGGAGAACTTAAGGTCATCTGTCCACCAGCTGAAGCTCAACAGAAGATGGGTGTTGCAACAGGACAACGACCCAAAGCATAGAAGTAAATCCACAGCAGAATGGCTTAAACAAAAGAAAATACGCCTTCTGGAGTGGCCCAGTCAGAGTCCTGATCTCAACCTGATTGAGATGCTGTGGCATGACCTCAAGAAAGTGATTCACACCAGACATCCCAAGAATATTGCTGAACTGAAACAGTTCTGTAAAGAGGAATGGTCAAGAATTACTCCTGACCGCTGTGCACGTCTGATCTGCAACTACAGGAAACGTTTGGTTGAAGTTATTGCTGCCAAAGGAGGTTCAACCAGTTATTAAATCCAAGGGTTCACATACTTTTTCCACCTGCACTGTGAATGTTTACATGTTTACATCACATTTTATGACCAATTTGTGCAGAAATCCATATCATTCCAAAGGGTTCACATACTTTTTCTTGCAACTGTAACACTCTTTATGCATATAAAGTGATTGTTCAGACATGCAGGTGAAATGTAATCATATACACTACTTTATTGTAAGATTACTTACAGTCACCAGGAGTTCTTCCTCTTCGTCGCTGAACTTCGTTCCAACCATTGCATCCATCTAATTGCTAGTCGGTGCAAACCAGTTGCTGTAGGCCACACCTTTCTAGCGCATGTGCTCCTGCGATTAATACTTTGACAAAATTTCGCATCTACTAAGTATTTTGTGGCTGCAAATATGACCTGGAGATTTTTCATGTTCGCCTGCCATTAAAATGAATAGACCCGCGAACATTTGAGCGAGTTCGAGCAATGCCGTTCGCGAACCGTCTCATCAGATGTTCGTCCATCACTAATCTTGACCAAAATGGGTGTTTTTTTCATAACAGAATATAACAGCACTATCCAACGCTTGTATTTTACTGTGAGAAATGCAGCAAAGGCCCCACATGTAGGGTATTGCAAAAAATGGGTGTTTTTTTTAAAACCAGAAGATAATTTCAGTATTTCAAGCTTATATTTCACTGTGACAAATGCAGCAAAGGCAGCAAATTTAGTATCTTGCCCAAAATGGGTGTTTTTTTTAATATCAGAATATAACAGCACTGTCTAACGCTTGTATTTCATTGTGACAAATGCAGCAAAGGCCCCAGATGTAGGGTATTGCAAAAAATGGGTGGTTTTTTAAACCCAGAATATAATTGCAGCATTTCAAGCTTGTATTTCACTATGACAAATGCAGCAAAGGCCAGAGATGTAGGGTATTGCAAAAAAATGGGTGTTTTTTTAACCCAGAATATAATTGCACTATTTCAAGCTTGTATTTCACTGTCAGAAATGCAACAAAGGCCACAACTGTGTTATCTTGCCCAAAATGGGTATTTTAAGAATACCAGAATATAATAGCACTATCTAAAGCTTTTAATTCACTGTGACAAATGCAGCAAAGGCCCCACATGTAGGGTATTTCAAAAATGGGTGTTTTTTTTTAAACCAGAATATAATTGCAATATTTCAAGCTTGTATTTCACTGTGACAAATGCAGCTAAGGCCACACATGTAGGATATTGCAGGTCCTTTTTTAAAAAAACACGTGGAACTTGCAGAACCATCTCCTTTGCCTCCTCCTCCGGTTTTGGTTGATGGTAATCTGGAGTTTCAGATCTCTAGAATTCTCAACTCACGTGTTCTTCGGGGTTCCCTTCAGTACCTGGTGCATTGGAAGGGATACGGTCCCGAGGAAAGAATGTGGATTCCGTCTACCGATGTTAATGCTATCCGCCTTGTCAATGCCTTTCACAGGGCACACCCGGATAAAGTTGGATCTGGGTGTCCAGAGGTCACCCGTAGAGGGGAGGGTACTGTCACACCCTGCCCTGTGGGTGTTCTGAGGAGATCTGTTAGAGTTTCTGCACGTGACTCGATCTGACAGTTTGTTTTGTTGTGGGTTAGAACTGAATCCCACCTGCTCCCAGGTGTTTTTCTTTAGGTAATTGGTGAGGCTATTTATTCCTCCCTCTCCCTTTAGCCTTTGCGGGTTATAGTTCTGCCTTGTGTGAGCTCTGGAAATTTGGTGGTGCTCCAACACATCTCTAGATAAGTCCTTTTCCCTTTTTCCTTCTGTGACTGTTTTACTAGGCCTCGAGGGTGACGCTAGCTCCTTCATTTGTTGAAGGAGCTGGGTGTCTCTTTCCCTCTTTCCTACAACTGAGGGTTTGGTTCAGTGTGTTATAGTCTTAGGTACGTGGGCATGTGCATATCTACCATTGAGATATGCACATGGGCATAGCATTTAGGGAAAGTGTTTTAGGGATTGCTAGGAGGTTACCCCTTTGTTCCCTAGCATTTGGGGCCTAGTCAGTTGTTTTGATGCCTTGTCGTGTTCGGTGTTCTTCCCTTATCTTACCTACCGTGAAACTAATGTACCTCCAGCCACAGAATTAAAAGTTCTTTACTGTCAGACGAATTCCTATTGCTTAATTTTTGGGGCCTGTATTGGCCGACAGTTACATATTTATCCTGTGACCGCCTAATGTACCTCCAGCCACAGAATCCAAAATTTTTTACTGTCAGGTCAATAGCTATTTAGTTACAGTCCATTGTATAGGATTTACCGCAGCGATTCCCAAAAGTGAAGTGGGCACACAGTTCAGTCAATGCATTATCTGGGATCGCGCGTTCCCTATCCAGGCTGGTGGAAGAGGTGTAGAAGATTTATGAATGAAGGAGACCGATGTAAGAAATGTATTGGAGAAAAAGCTTTCAAATTTAAAGAAGCCATCATTGGAGGAAGTTATCTATTCAAGTTGTGGATGGGGACTGTCACTTCGCTGGGTATGATTAGATTTAAACTTTTTATGTGCTCGTTTGAGTTATGAGGGAGGGGTATAAGGTTATTTAGTGTTTGTGGGTAAAATGTGGAATACGCCCCTAAAGAAGTTTGGAGCGAAACCCGGCTCGGGCAGGATTGTGGAGATTGTTCTTATTGTCTATTTACAGTCTTGTGTTTGTGAGTATATTAAACCATTTTATACTGATTTCTCAAGCGGTGCTTTACTATTGGAGCGATTAAATGTTTTATCTAGCGGTGGTGAAAATAAGAAAATAAGAAAAAGAGATAAGAAGCAAAGCCTTGGAGGTTGTGTGATGTGCCTATATGCCAAGTTACAATTGTTGCTGACATACAGCACTTCACTGTTGGCGTATTTTCTGTCATCCCACAGGAACCTTGGATTGGTGATAGTGGGACCTGATAAATTGCCTATGTTCCTAAAATTGTATGGGTCGAGCTTGAAGAGGTTTTCATTCTTCTGGATAGGGAACGCGTGGTCCCAGATAACTCATTGTCAGGTGAATGCCTATTGCCTAATTTTTGGGTCCTGTACTGGCCACATAATCACACCCTTGTCTCACTCCTCTGCCTCTCATTATGGTGGCGTATGAAATGCATTCACCATAAGGACTTCTAATTTCGCAGGGTTATGTGACTGTGCCCCCACCCCATACTGGGCCCCTCACACCATACTGTGCCCCTTATACCCTGCATTGTGCCCTCTTACCACACCCTGTGCAGTACCCCTAGTCATTCCCTGTACTGTGCCCTCTTATACCCTTTTATTCTGTCACGGTATGGCGGTGTTATCCGTCACAGTACAGAGGTGTTATCCAGTCAATGTATGGCAGTGGTATCCAATAACTGGATGGTCATAACTGTATCCCTTTCCCTGCCCATGCCATCCTTTTTTAGAACTGGCATGAGCGGGAAAAATATGCAAATTGCGGTGCTAAGGACCTTTGCGCCACAATCTGTGTCAGAAATACCCCTAACATAGACATATTTCTATATAATAAATGACCACCTAATTGTATTATTATTCGGGAGTAGGGCTAATATTTTTATATTATATAGATTCTAGTGTATTTTACTGTGCCCTGTATTTCCCAGTAGAAAATTATCCTTGCAAAACACAGTCCTCATCCCTGACCACCAGGACCAGGTAGCACTCTGTCAGTACATGGCGGCCTCCCCTCTCCGCCACGCTGCTGTGTACTGGTGCTTATTCTGACACTAGAGCTGGGTTCACATCCTATTTTTACCATCCATTTAATGCATAGCAAAAATGTATGCGTTAACAGATGCCTCAGACATACAGTGGCGTCCGTTCACCATACAGTTCCATGGTAGAAAAAAAAATTACGTTAACGTATGCATTATTTTTAATGTACTCTGCAGGATACAAAAATGTGGAGTGCTTCACATTTGCACACATCAAACTGATAGGAAATAAAAATTATCTAGGCTCCAGCAGGGCACATTTTTGAGAGTTTCCCTTTAAGACGCATAAAAATGGCCCCTGATTAAAATGCATAGTTTTTGTTGGAATTTTTGCAAATCATCCCCCTCTGGTATATCACTGTCCATGTTGTGGGACTATTTGTGCACTTCTAGTAAATGTTTGCTGGCTGCAAATATTACCTGAAGGTTTTTCAGGTTCGCCTGCCATTAAAGTGAATGAGGCCTGCCGCAAACGCGCGGTTTGCAAACCTTTGATTGCGAACGCGTGTTCGCGAATCATCCCGGCCAATGTTCGTCCATCACTATTGGTTATTTTCTTTTTTATACAATTTTTCATTCTGTATTATATCTGAGAGATGCAAACACAGTTCTTTTTCGTTTTCGAACAGTCACACCTTTAACAGTTCAAAAAAGCTCTTGTGACGCAGGGGCAAAGTTATTTCTTCATATATGTTTAATAAAAACTTCCCATCCCCTCAGAATGCACATTGCCAAGACATATTTGGGGTTAGATCACTTGGGATACGTAAGAAGAACAGAAAACAACCACAAAAAAGGAAAAAGAAAAAATTGATTCTGTAATTTAACCCCTTAAGGACCCTGCCATATTTCACCTTAAGGACCTGGCCATTTTTTGCAAATCTGACATGTGTCACTTTATGTGGTGATAACTTTAAAACGCTTTTACTTAACCAGCCCATTCTGAGAATGTTTTCTCATCACATATTGTACTTCATGACAGTGGTAAACTTGAGTCAAACATTTTCATTTTTATTTATAAAAAAATACCAAATTTACCCAAAATGTGGGAAAATTAGCAAATTTCAATTTCTCTACTTTTATAATAGATAGTAATACCTCCAAAAATAGTTATTACTTTACATTCCCCATATGTCTACTTCATGTATGGATCATTTTGTAAATTACATTTTCTTTTTTGGGTACGTTAGAAGGCTTAGAAGTTTAGAAGCAAATCTTGAAATTTTTCTGAAAATTTCCAAACCCCACTTTTTCAGGACCAGTTCAGGTCTGAAGTCACTTTGTGAGGCTTACATAATAGAAACCACCAAAATGACCCAATTTTAGAAACTACACCCATTAAGGTATTCAAAACTGATTTTATAAACATTGTTAACCCTTTAGGTGTTCCACAAGAATTATTGGAATATGGAGATGAAATTTCAGAATTTCACTTTTTTTGCAGATTTTCCATTTGAATTATTTTTTCCCGCTAACAAAGTAAGGGTTAACAGTCAAACATAACTCAATATATATTGCCCTGATTAAATAGTTTACAGAAACACCCCATATGTAGTATTAAACCGCTGTATGGGCACACGGCAGGGCGCAAAAGGAAAGGAATGCCATATGGTTTTTGGAAGGCAGATTTTGCTGGACTGGATTTTTGACAGCATGTCCCATTTGAAGCCCCCCTGATGCACCCCTAGATTAGAAACTCCAAAAAAGTGACCCCATTTAAGAGACTACACCCCTCAAGGTATTCAAAACTCATTTTACAACTTTGTTTACCCTTTAGGTGTTCCACAACAGTTAATGGCAAATGGAGATGAAATTTCCGAATTTTTATTTTTTGGCAAATTTTCCATTTTAATTCATTTTTTCCAGTTACAAAGCAAGAGTTAACAGCCAAACAAAACTCAATATTTATTACCCTGATTCTGTAGTTTACAGAAACACCTAATATGTGGTCGTAAACTGCTATATGGCCACATGGCAGGGCGCAGAAGGAAAGTAACCCCACGTGGTTTTTGGAAAACAGATTTTACTGTTGTAACGGGGCGCCGAAGGTGCTCTCGGTCTCCCATCAGCCGCAGACCTGCTGCTTAGCTTCGGGAGCGAGAATCTGTGTTTGCCCTCGTTCCCAAGGCGGCTTTGCTAGCTGGGAGGCTCCCTGCTCCTAGGTATGCCTTGAGCGCCGAGCTGCTCACTCGGTGATCGACTTGTCTGTCTGTCGGTCATGTGACGCTGGCCACATCACATGACCCTCACTACCCACTATAAATACAGGCGGCCTGCTGGCTACAGTTTGCCTGTGGATTTAGTCTCCAGGGCTGTGTGTACTATTATTATTGCTTCCTACTTGACCTCTGGTATTGACCTTGTTTGTTTCCTGACCTCGCTTTGCCCGCTCCCTTGGTACCTACGCTATCTCTCGGATTTGACCTCTGCTCGTTATTGGATTTCGTCTCCTGCCTCATCCCTTGTATTGACGTTACCTCCCGGACCGACCTGTTGGGGGTGGCAGTTTAGGGGGTGCACTTCCTCTCTACCTTCCTTACCCGTGACATGCTAGACTGTTTTTTTGACACCATGTCCCATTTGAAGCCCCCCTGATGCACCCCTAGAGTAGAAACTCCAAAAAAGTGACCCCATTTAAGAGACTACACCCCTCAAGGTATTAAAAACTCATTTTACAAACTTTGTTAACCCTTTAGGTGTTCCACAGCATTTAATGACAAATGAAGATGAAATTTTGGAATTTTTATAAAAAATAAATCATGTTTTAGTGTCTCCATAGTCTGAGAGGCATAGTTTTTTCAGTTTTTGGCCTATTGTTTTGGGTAGAGTATTATGTATGCAGGAGATCCAGGGGGCTGGATCTCACAGGCTCTCCCCCGGAAGGCAGCCCCAATGCCTAAGGAAGGCATCGGGCTGCCTTCCATGCCATTGGGTCCCCGTCACAGCAGCACGGGGACCCGATGGCAGCTCCAATCCCCGTCCGACATAGCACGTGCCTCAGTCAGCGCTGACCGCGGCCCATCAAGGGTTTATGCGCTGGCATCTGTGATTTCACCAATGCTGGCGCAGGCAGCAGGGGTCCGGCTATCAGTGACTGCTGGACCCCTGCTGCTGACCGGGCAGGCACAGCTCCTGCACCCGCCCGATCATCATGAAGTACATGTACGTCATGGGTCCTTAAGGGGTTAAGCATCTGTTATGCTCAGTTAAGCACATTTTGTATCTGTTTTAACTATTTCCGTCTGAGATCCATTATTTTAGATGAATAAAAAAGGCCTCCACTAACTATTTTTTTTCTGACCAAAAATACCGGATCTGAGGCGCAAATGGCTAAAATGAATGCAAAAAAAAGCACAACTGAGCATAACAGATGTTTAAAATGTAGGATCTGTTTTTTTTTTGTTGTTGTTATTTTCTGTTCTTCTGATGGATCAGAAGAATGGAAAACAAAACAGTGATTTGAACCTCCCCTTAGCACTGACATTATTGCAAGTTTCCGCCATAAAGAAATGTATATCAGTCTCTGGACTGTTTAACATGCTGTGATTCAGGATTTGGACAACATACATAACACATTTTGCTATAAACAATATAAAAATATAAAATTGTCTTCAATGGTAAATATACATTTCAGACAAATTCTACTTACAATTTTCTGTTTGCACAAAATTATAAAATCTTGTCTCTTTATTAATTAAATACATATTCTTAAGAAAATAAGCAATGATTATTAAACTTCAATAATAAATAATATAACCTTAACTCACCAATGTCATACATTTTACAGAACTTAAATGTATATTTGAAGCAAAAAATTTGTGAACACTTAGAAATATTTGTGTGATGAGTTATGTACAATTTAGTTATTAAACCTGGCACAATTAAAGCCTGTTTTAGCAATGGTACCACTTTACAAATGAAAAGGAAATTGCTTTTTGACAGGAAGTTATATGAACAATTTAATCATGGTATTATGTTTAGGTAAAATATATTTTAAGGACACTGAAAGTAGATGTGATAGGGTTAGATTTATCACTGACCATTATTAGCTTGCATTACAATTTGCAGACTGTATTTTCACAACTGGGTAGTGACTGGAGATACAGTAAAAACCCTACTAATTTTATAAATACAGGATGACTTTGTTCTTTAATGCATCATGATTAAGTCAGTACAGCACAGAATATATTTATATGTTATGAGAAAATATTTTTTTATCTGACAAATTGAGAAAACAAATAAAAGTAATGGTCATAAAGGGAATATGTCATGAGAAAATTGAAATAATTTTTTTAATTAACATTTTTAACGAATTTTTCATGATTTTGTTTTTAATTTTCCATGTATTCCATATATTTAAACAAAATCCATACATTTCTGCAGTTTTTGTACTGGCCAAAGGTTGGACACTTTCTGGCTACTTGTGACCAATGTATAGGTAATATGACTATATGGCCCTTACTAATCTAGCCTTTGTTGATATTCTGTGCCATTTACTATATTTATTAAGGCACAGTCCTTTATTCATTTTTATTTGTACCCCTATCCTTTGAATTTTGTCTTTTAGTCACTTTTTTACCTATAAATATAAAATCTTCCCTAGTAGTTTAGTCCACAAGTGCTAACTACAAAGAAAAATTGGGGGTCAGTAATCACATCCATTGCGCAGGTGTGCGTTGCCATGGCTGAAAGCACAAAGGCAAAAAAATATACAATGCAACAGCACTCTGCAAACCAAATAAAGTACAATAATGCCAAAATAATAGAAAGTATTCTGGTGCAAATGCTACGCTAATAAATTTGAGATGCTTGGCAAATAATTTTGTACAAAATTATTTGGGCCCGTCTGCCAAACGTCAAGGCGATCTCAGTAAGACGGGAACCTAACACTAAATACCACATTAACTGGTGCCATACTGGCCTCCATTACAGTCAGGGAATGCAGGTTCCTCATGCATGCCGAGCCCACATTATATTGTTGCCTCTTATGGTGCCAAAATGGCCTCCATTACATTCAGGGAATGCAGGCTCCTCATGCATGCCGAACCCACACTATATAATACTGCTATGGTGCCGGCCGCCATTTTGTTTGAGGAATGCAGGTTCCACTAGCATGCTGAGTCCACACTGTATTCCACCTTACCTGGTGCCAAATGGCCTCCAATACATACAGGGAGAGTAGGCTACAGCTTTATAGCTATACTAATTAAAATCAGCCTATAGGGCAGATAGGTTAAGCAGGAGTGCAACACCAACAGAGTCAGCCACACCTCCAATACAAACTACAATGAAAATTTGGGGGTCAGTCAGCACATCCAGTGTGCAGGTGCGCATTGCCATTGCTGAAAACACAAAGGCAAAAAAATATACAATGCAACAGCACTCTGCAAACCAAATGAAGTACAATAATGCCAAAATAATAGAAAGTATTCTGGTGCTAATGCTAATAAATTTGAGATGATTGGCAAATAATTTTGTACAAAATTATTTGGGCCCGTATGCCAAACGTCAAGGCGATCTCTGTAAGACAGGAATCTAACACTAAATACCACATTAACTGGTGCCATACTGGCCTCCATTACATTCAGGGAATGCAGGCTCCTCATGCATGCCGAACCCACACTATATAATACCTCTTTGGTGCTGGCCTCTATTTTGTTCAAGGAATGCAGGTTTGCAGAGTGCTGTTGCATTGTATAGTCTGCAAGTGCTATGCCAGGCTGTTAAAGGTCTGCATCAAAAGTTTGCTGTAAAACGTATTACATCAATAACACAATAAACATGAAGATTTGAAGTTACTCATTATTAATAAGTGTACCTTATTGTTAGGCAACACCTTTCTATGAATTCATATTGGCTGGCTGTTATTAGGTTACCAGTTTATATAAAATAATTCCTTGAATTAAAGGGCTTCTGTCACCCCACTAAAGTAATTTTATTTTTTTGGGCTAGTTAAATTCCTTATACTGCGATATATGAATATATAATGCTCTTACTCACTTTCCTTCAGCAGTTTCTTAAAAAAAACGGACTTTTATAATATGTAAATGAGCTGTCTACCAGCAAGTAGTGCGGCTACTTGCTGGTAGAAGCCACATCCTCCTTTCATAATGACGTACCTGTCTTCAGTCGGCGCAGTGCGCCTGCGCTGGGTGTAGATGTGACGTCATCGGCGCAGGCGCATTGAGGATGGAGCGGCCGAGCGAGCGTCCTCCTCTCAGTGCGCCTGCGCCGACTGAAGACCGGTACGGCGCAGGCGCGAAATTTTGAACGCAGACAGGGCCAGTCAGAGGACAAGCGCGTTCGCTGGCCCTGTCAATCAACATGAGGAGGGGGCGTCATTATGAAAGGAGGATGCGGCTGCTACCAGCAATTAGCCGCCCTACTTGCTGGTAGAGAGCTCATTTACATATTATAAAAGTCCGTTTTTTTAAGAAACTGCTGAAGGAAAGTGAGTAAGAGCATTATACAGGGTGGGCCATTTATATGGATACACCTTAATAAAATAGGAATGGTTGGTGATATTAACTTCCTGTTTTTTTTTCAATAGGAAGAGGGTCATGTGACACATCAAACTTATTGGGAATTTCACAAGAAAAACAATGGTGTGCTTGGTTTTAACGTAACTTTATTCTTTCATTAGTTATTTACAAGTTTCTGACCACTTATAAAATGTGTTCAATGTGCTGCCCATTGTGTTGGATTGTCAATGCAACCCTTTTCTCCCACTCTTCACACACTGATAGCAACACCGCAGGAGAAATGCTAGCACAGGCTTCCAGTATCCGTAGTTTCAGGTGCTGCACATCTCGTATCTTCACAGCATAGACAATTGCCTTCAGATGACCACAAAGATAAAAGTCTAAGGGGGTCAGATCAGGAGACCTTGGGGGCCATTCAACTGGCCCACGACGACCAATCCACTTTCCAGGAAACTGTTCATCTAGGAATGCTCGGATCTGACACCCATAATGTGGTGGTGCACCATCTTGCTGGAAAAACTCAGGGAACGTGCCAGCTTCAGTGCATAAAGAGGGAAACACATCATTATGTAGCAATTTCGCATATCCAGTGGCCTTGAGGTTTCCATTGATGAAGAATGGCCCCACTATCTTTGTACCTCATATACCACAGCATACCATAATTTTTTTTTGTTCCAACAGTCTTGGAGGAATCTATCCAATGTGGGTTAGTGTCAGACCAATAGCGGTGGTTTTGTTTGTTAACTTCACCATTCACATAAAAGTTTGCCTCATCACTGAACAAAATCTTCTGCGTAAACTGAGGGTCCTGTTCCAATTTTTGTTTTGCCCATTCTGCAAATTCAGTGCGCCTGCGCTGGGTGTAGATGTGACGTCATCGGCGCAGGCGCATTGAGGATGGAGCGGCCGAGCGAGCGTCCTCCTCTCAGTGCGCCTGCGCCGACTGAAGACCGGTACGGCGCAGGCGCGAAATTTTGAACGCAGACAGGGCCAGTCAGAGGACAAGCGCGTTCGCTGGCCCTGTCAATCAACATGAGGAGGGGGCGTCATTATGAAAGGAGGATGCGGCTGCTACCAGCAATTAGCCGCCCTACTTGCTGGTAGAGAGCTCATTTACATATTATAAAAGTCCGTTTTTTTAAGAAACTGCTGAAGGAAAGTGAGTAAGAGCATTATACAGGGTGGGCCATTTATATGGATACACCTTAATAAAATAGGAATGGTTGGTGATATTAACTTCCTGTTTTTTTTTTCAATAGGAAGAGGGTCATGTGACACATCAAACTTATTGGGAATTTCACAAGAAAAACAATGGTGTGCTTGGTTTTAACGTAACTTTATTCTTTCATTAGTTATTTACAAGTTTCTGACCACTTATAAAATGTGTTCAATGTGCTGCCCATTGTGTTGGATTGTCAATGCAACCCTTTTCTCCCACTCTTCACACACTGATAGCAACACCGCAGGAGAAATGCTAGCACAGGCTTCCAGTATCCGTAGTTTCAGGTGCTGCACATCTTGTATCTTCACAGCATAGACAATTGCCTTCAGATGACCACAAAGATAAAAGTCTAAGGGGGTCAGATCAGGAGACCTTGGGGGCCATTCAACTGGCCCACGACGACCAATCCACTTTCCAGGAAACTGTTCATCTAGGAATGCTCGGATCTGACACCCATAATGTGGTGGTGCACCATCTTGCTGGAAAAACTCAGGGAACGTGCCAGCTTCAGTGCATAAAGAGGGAAACACATCCTCATGTAGCAATTTCGCATATCCAGTGGCCTTGAGGTTTCCATTGATGAAGAATGGCCCCACTATCTTTGTACCTCATATACCACAGCATACCATAATTTTTTTTTGTTCCAACAGTCTTGGAGGAATCTATCCAATGTGGGTTAGTGTCAGACCAATAGCGGTGGTTTTGTTTGTTAACTTCACCATTCACATAAAAGTTTGCCTCATCACTGAACAAAATCTTCTGCGTAAACTGAGGGTCCTGTTCCAATTTTTGTTTTGCCCATTCTGCAAATTCAGTGTGCCGATCTGGGTCATCCTCGTTGAGATGCTGCATGCAGTAGCTGGAGTTTGTAAGGGTGCCATTTGTGAGTAGCTAATATCCGCCGAAGGGATGTTCGACTAATGCCACTCTCCAGTGACATGCGGCGAGTGCTACGCTGTGGGCTCTTGCTGAATGAAGCTAGGACAGCCACTGATGTTTCTTCATTAGACAAAGATTTCATGCGTCCACATTTTGGCAAATCCAACACTGAACCAGTTTCACGAAACTTAGCAAGCAGTTTGCTAACTGTAGCATGGGAGATGGGTGGTCTCGTAGGGTGTCTTGCATTGAAATCTGCTGCAATGACCCGGTTACTGCGTTCACCAGACATCAACACAATTTCTATCCGCTTCTCACGTGTTAACCTCGGCGACATGTCAATGGCTGTAAACAAAGAGAAACTTGTAAATAACTCATGAAAGAATAAAGTTACGTTAAAACCAAGCACACCATTGTTTTTCGTGTGGAAATTCCCAATAAGTTTGATGTGTCACATGACCCTCTTCCTATTGAAAAAACAAAAGTTGGATTCCAAATGGCCGACTTCAAAATGGCCACCATGGTCACCACCCATCTTGAAAAGTTTCCCCCCTCACATATACTAATGTGCCACAAACAGGAAGTTAATATCACCAATCATTCCCATTTTATTAAGGTGTATCCATATAAATGACCCACCCTGTATATTCATATATCGCAGTATAAGGAATTTAACTAGCCCCCCCAAAAACAAATGACTTTAGTGGGGTGACAGAAGCCCTTTAACATTACATAATTAGACTGACTGGTTTTGATTGCCATACTGATATATGATGGAACTGTCCATTACAAATAGAAATAATAATACAACGTGGCTGACCAATTACATTTATTTTTCCAGGAGTTTAACATTTGTGAAAACTGCCATAGTATGGCTTGCTATGATAAAAGAGAGGAAATTGAACAGACCTAGAAAAAAAAATATTTATTATGCACTGGTAACTGGTAGTGTTGATCGAGCATGCTCGGCCAAACACCAGTTCGGCTTGAGCATTGCGATGCTCGGCACATCACAGTGTTTGGCCGAATAAAAATGCAGGTAAGTACTGCCAATCACTGTAATGCAGTAGCCATGTTGGTTACTGGCATTACAGTTATTGGCTGGCTGGAACGTGTCATCGCGCCCGATGACACGTAGTTCGGCCAGTCTTAGTCAGGGAGTGCTGTGCTGTAGAAGGGACAGATAGTGTAGGGAACAAAATTTTATTTTTTGTTAGGCAGGGTTGGTGTTAGAGACCCAAAAGTCCCTTTAAGGACTATTGTTGTATCTGGCAGCAATATATATTATTAGCGCAACCTGCGATAAATTGCGTGCAATTGTTCGGCTGCTGCAGACAGGGACATTATCTGCGCTACATCTCCTGAGTATCGTGTGCGCAGCCAAAAAATATCTGTGAAATCCAGTGTACTTTTTACATAGATGGTGTCTGCTGCGGACAGTGACATTAACTGTGCTACATCTCCTGTATAACGTTTGCGCATCCTAAAAATATCTGTGACATCCAGTGTACTTTTTTAGTAGATGCTGCGGACAGTGACATTATCTGCACTACATCTCCTGTTTAACGTGTGCGCATGCTAAAAATATCTGTTACGTTCAGTGTACTTTTTCCGTAGATGCTGCGGACAGCGACATTATCTGTGCTACATCTCCTGCTTAACGTGTGCGTATACTAAAAATATCTGTGACATCCAGTGTACTTTTTCAGTAGACGGTGTCCGATGCAGACAGTTACATTACCTGCGCTACATCTCCTGTATAACGTTTGCGCATCATAAATATCAGTAACATTCAGTCTAATTTTTTTTGTGCTTGTGGAAGCGACATTACCTGTGCTACATATCCTGTATAACGTTTGCACATCCTAAAAATCAGTGACATTCAGTTTAATTTATTTGCACATACACTTACAAAACCTGTGCTAGTGTACATGTGACATACTTGCAAGCATATATACCTTTTAATATGCAGAAGGCGAGCAGTAAGGGATGAGGAAGTGGCCGTGCTGCTGATGGTGCACGCAGAGGCTGTGGCCCTGGGCATGGTGAAACTGTGCCTGCTTCCAGTGCACAAGAAACACACTCTTCCACGATACCTAGCTTTATGTCCCAGTTTGTATGGCGGCACAAGAAACCACTCTTAAAGTCAGACCAGTGCGACCAGGTGGTCGGTTGGATTGCAGCAGATAATGCTTCCAGTCGGTTAAGCACCACAATGTCTTCACAAAGTCCAGTCTCAGTAGCCAGGAGTCTGGTCAACAGAATCCTCACCCTGATCCTCCTTCCTCCCAACATGGAGAGTCTTGCCAAAAAAGTGATCCCACACTTGGATATTCTGAGGAGTTCTTTTCATCGCCATTCCTTGATTTGGGCCTCTCGCCAAGTCCGCTGGAAGAGGGACATGATGAGATCATGTTCATTGATGCCCAAACTCCTGAGCATCCACAGTCACAAGAAGATGACGGTGGGAGACGGCAATTAGTGTTTTACGAGGTGGATGATGATGATGATACACAGTTGCCAATATGTCTACGGCAATTAGTGTCTCAAAAGGTTGATGATGAGGATGAGACACAGTTGTCAATAAGTGAGCTTGTTGTTAGGTCAACAAGTCAGGAGGATAACCAGAGTGAGGAAGTGGAAGAGGAGGTGGACGATGAAATCAATGACCCAACTTGGGAAGGTGGAAAGCCGAGCAAGGACAGCAGTACAGAGGGGGAGGGATCCGCAGCACAGCAACAGACTAGAAGAGGCAGTGGGGTGGCAAAAGGCGGGCCACACCAAACAAGCCCGCAACTGTTCCCCGGAGCACCCCCTTGCGGCAATCTCTCTTGCTAAGGGGTAGGGGATCCGCAGTCTGCTGCTTTTTTGAGAAAAGTGCGGACGATAAAAGAATTGTCATTTGCAACTAGTGCCGAACCAAAATGAGCAGGGGCGTGAACATTAGCAACCTCACCACCACCAGCATGATCCGCCACATGGCATCAAAGCACCCTAATAGGTGGGCCAAATGCCTGGGTCCACAATCAGTGTCTGCAGGTCACACCACTGCCTCCTCTTTCCCTTTGTTACGTGTTGGCCAATGCCCTGTCCAAGACGTATTTATCATGTAGAGAAAGTAAATACAAGGCACTTACTGATGTATTGTGACAGGGCTAATTTGAGACAATATGTGGGCCGAATGATATACTGCATTGTAACAGACTCACATTTAGTCAGTTCAAATGGCGATATTTCACAGCTACTTTGGATATCTTGGCTCTGGGCAATTGCCCAGTTTGTCCCTCCTAATGAGAGTCCTGTGAGCAGATATCAGGTGGCTCGGACAGGAGCTGCTGCCTATGCGTGTTCCCACCTTACCAGCCACCAGAAAGGCCAGCACTTTTTCTTATAGCGTGCAAGCACAGCCACCGCTGCTAGATTGCAGGGTGGTCATAAAACCTGAAAGTGAGCAGTATATAATGCAAAGGAAAAATTAATCAAGCCACCAAAGGAAGCAATATGGATAATCACAATACATTAGTAAGTGCCTTGCATTACCTTTCTGTACATGATAAATGCCATTTTCTGAAGTGAGACAACCCCCAAGATGTACCTACTGTTTGCACAAGCTAAAATTACATGAATACATGAAGCTTTTATTGTATCTGATTAGGAGGAACTGGTAGTTTCCAGTAACATGCAACTGACTATTCTCTGCTGTAAATTTGTATATTTATAGAAATCGGTTCTCTTTCCAACAGACCTGTCCAGATTGAACGGTAGATACTAGAAATGGAAGATCATGGGCTAGGCAGAAGTTGCACTAGTGAGAATGTAAATTGTGACAGGCCAGTAGGACAGGTGATATTACAATCTCTGTAAATCTTATTGTGAAACTAATGTTGTGAAAGGGAGGGGAGAGGACGGGGATGCAGCTGAGCACACAGCACCGCTTTGTTAACATATCAGGAAGAACCCACTCATGCAGCACAGTTATAGAGAGAAAGTTTACTTCTATGAAAATTATGCAGATGAAAGGAAAAGACCCCAAATATACAGGCTAAATTCAACATTTACATACATAGTAGTGGCTGTGATTTTGTTTATAACAGCAAGTAATGTATATTTGTCATTTTGATTACATTAAATGAGCAGAATTTTCCTCAAGCTCTGCAACCCAATTATCACTAATCATTTGTATACCTAAGTAATCTGTATTTATTCATGTTATAACTTAAAAACAGAAAATAAGCCGACAAGTATTTCCATTAGAGCTTATTTATATATTTTTTTCTAAAAGGGTATCCCAAGCTTTTCGATAAAATCATTGAAGCAAACAAAATGGTCTTCGCAGAAGACACAGACTGAGCATTTAGCACTGGCTACAATAATATGTTATGGTTCAGTGGAAGGACCTTAAACTTCCAGGCAAGGACAAGGCAGTAAAAGATGAAGCACCTGGACCCCCTATTTTCAGATTACTAGACCCCAGGTGTGTGATAGGGAGCAGTTAAATTTCATCATTACCCTTTCTTATATGGTATTTTTTATAGTCATCTTTACTGCTCCTACTAAAGGTGCTGGGCTCATCTCAGCAGTAAGAGGACATCACTTGTCAAACGGACTGCTCAGTAATATAAAGCATGACAAGTCCTAGCATAACCTTTCTGATGACTATTTCCAACCGTCTGGTTTTTCTTCATTGTGGTGAAGGGGACAAAGTCTATGGACATAAATATTATCATTTACCATTAACAGTGAAATATTGAACACCCCTTTTAAAAAGGTCTTGACATCTTAAATCAAGTTTTCTCTTTGAACTAAATTAAATTCATTTTAAATGTGCCTTCATATTAGTGTGAAAGCCATAATGCATGTTTGGCTTGTATTAAAATGTCTTATGTTATTATTAAGTGATCTTTAGTAATTTCATTGCTGGAAAAGATTCCAGCCCATTTTTTTTTTAGATAATATTATTACATTTAAATTAAGCTGTATTGAAACTATGTGTTTGTGTATATATATATATATATATATATATATACACTCACCTAAAGAATTATTAGGAACACCTATTCTATTTCTCATTAATGCAATTATCTAGTCAACCAATCACATGGCAGTTGCTTCAATGCATTTAGGGGTGTGGTCCTGGTCAAGACAATCTCCTGAACTCCAAACTGAATGTCAGAGTGGGAAAGAAAGGTGATTTAAGCAATTTTGAGCGTGGCATGGTTGTTGGTGCCAGACGGGCCGGTCTGAGTATTTCACAATCTGCTCAGTTACTGGGATTTTCACACACAACCATTTCTAGGGTTTACAAAGAATGGTGTGAAAAGGGAAAAACATCCAGTATGCGGCAGTCCTGTGGGCAAAAATGCCTTGTGGATGCTAGAGGTCAGAGGAGAATGGGCCGACTGATTCAAGCTGATAGAAGAGCAACGTTGACTGAAATAACCACTCGTTACAACTGAGGTATGCAGCAAAGCATTTGTGAAGCCACAACACGCACAACCTTGAGGCGGATTGCCTACAACAGCAGAACACCCCACCGGGTACCACTCAACTCCACTACAAATAGGAAAAAGAGGCTACAAATTGCACGAGCTCACCAAAATTGGACTGTTGAAGACTGGAAAAATGTTGCCTGGTCTGATGAGTCTCGATTTCTGTTGAGACATTCAAATGGTAGAGTCCGAATTTGGCGTAAACAGAATGAGAACATGTATCCATCCTCTGATGGCTACTTCCAGCAGGATATTGCACCATGTCACAAAGCTCAAATCATTTCAAATTGGTTTCTTGAACATGACAATGAGTTCACTGTACTAAAATGGCCCCCACAGTCACCAGATCTCAACCCAATAGAGCATCTTTGGGATGTGGTGGAACGGGAGCTTCGTGCCCTGGATGTGCATCCCTCAAATCTCCATCAACTGCAAGATGCTATCTTATCAATATGGGCCAACATTTCTAAAGAATGCTATCAGCACCTTGTTGAATCAATGCCACGTAGAATTAAGGCAGTTCTGAAGGCAAAAGGGGGTCCAACACCGTATTAGTATGGTGTTCCTAATAATTCTTTAGGTGATTGTATATATATATATATATATATACACAGTATATTAGAGATGAGAGAATCAGTTTGCAAGAACCAAGTTTATTATGAACTTCCTAAAATTTTGTTGGCTATATGAACCTGAAATTTTTCAGGTTTACTTTGGTTAAATCTAGTAAGACTTTACAGTAGATTTCAGCGAGAAAAAAAATAAATAAAAAGGATGAGGAAGGAAGATGATGGATGGTTACATGACCTGAGAGG
This sequence comes from Bufo bufo, assembly GCF_905171765.1. NCBI lineage: Eukaryota > Metazoa > Chordata > Amphibia > Anura > Bufonidae > Bufo > Bufo bufo. Next base: position 295,689,997 of record NC_053391.1, read on the forward strand.
AAGTGGGGGGAAAATCTTACCCCGATTGGCTCACAGACCGACAGACAGTCTGGATTAGCCTATCAGTGCTGCAGCAGGCAAGGAGGTGCCTTTGCAGAATGAGCATAATATGATTCTGTGTTGGGCTGTGAATGAGGGTGGATGGGTCTATGCAGAGTCTGAGATAAAATGATTTTAGGGACAGTGTACAGTCACAATCAAGCTTCTATTCTAGTGTCAGGTACAGTGAAGGGAAAGGCTAGAAAGGAGAAGAATATTTGTAGAATAAGGTAATGTCAAGGATGCACCGAGACATACGGATGTCCCGGTGACAGTGAGTGGCAGGAGATCTGTGAGACTGGCAACACATGGTTTGATCTGACAGGTTTTCCTTGTGGATCAATAGATGTCTGTTTTGTTTCTGGTAATGGCCACACCCCTTGCCTCCAGGTGTTGCTAATGTGGTCATTTAACCATCCTTATTTATAGTTGCTTCTCCCACAATGCTGTGCGGTTTATAGCTTCTGTGCCTGTGGATAGTTTGTGGTTGGATCTCGGCTGAGTTCCTGGTGCTTCCATAGCCCCTTTTGAATATAAGTTTTTCCTTTACCTTTTGTATTTTGTTTGGGTTCTGTGTGTTGCATTTCCCTATTGTTTGTATTAGGCCTGAAGAAGACTCCTTTTTGTCCTTCCTTTTGGAGGAACAGGTGGTCTCGTCCCTGACATTTGTACCAGGGTCCCATAGGAATAGATAGGACTCTAGGTATTCCTGCGTATGATCACCTACCTTTTGGGTCTGTTCATACTGGTAGTCAGTCAGGATTTTGGTTAGGGTTTTCACTAGGAGGTGTCCATCTTCCTTCCCTAGTTCTCAGGCCAAATTCCTGCTCCCCCCTTCCCTCCTATGCTCGGTGTGGTGTTTCCCTCCCACACCGAAGCGTGACAGGTAAAGGCAGGAAAAGCTTTCAGACAGGGAATGAGAAGTGAGGAGCTGAGGGTGGGTGTGTCTGGCATTGCATTCTAGATGCAGGTACGGCATATAACACAGCTGCTGCAGAACCTCAAAAGCAGCTACCTGAAAGAACGTTTTCCCACCATTTGAACAGAAACAGAGCTTTATTTTATTTTTTTTGGGGGGTGGGGGGGGGTGGGGGGGATAAGCTCAATACAAGTGTAAATGAAAACACATGAAATACCAGACCACAATCTGTGTCGGGGCATCTCCAGACAGTTCAATATTTTTTTTTTGGGGGGGGAGGGGGTTTGGGTAAAATAGCAATATATATGTGTGTAGTATTTTACATCTCTGCGTGAAAACTTGAAATAGTAGTTTGAAATTTGTGTCAAGGCATTTCCAGACAGTTCAATATTTTTTTGCTTTGCAATATATAGTAATAAAAGTCATGTGTCAGTTCATGTGTTGGGGGGAAGGGGGGAATGTTTAAAGTGGGAATCTCATAGTAGGTTGACAAAGAAAGCTTTTTTTCAGAATCAGCATACTTGAACGCTCATAAAACAGGCTCAAATCTATTAGTGACACGAATACTGCATTATTTCCAAAGTCAGTTGTCAGTAGTAGCAGTGTCTTCAGCATGTTTGTGGAAAGGGAAGGACATTTTATTGTGCCTCTTTTACCTACAAGAATACCCTTTTAAGTTCCAGAAAACATACTTTCAAACCGTTCCATACTTTGTCTGACTGTGTACATTAGGTCAAATGTCTGGAATATGGAAGGATTCCAAATGAAAGACCCAGGGCCAGGCATGGTTTTCTCAGAGCCAGAATGTGGGTAGTAGAAGCACCAGCTATCTGGCCAAAAGTAGTAGTAGTAGTAGTAGTAGTAGTAGTAGTAGTAGTAGGCCACAGTTCTCCCTAGATCCATAAAGGCACAACAGTATTATTTTGGAGAAAGAGAATGAGATTTTGGATTGGTGGCTCACTCCTCCTCTCAGTCACAGCAGGATGACGTGGGGGTGACTTATGACTTTGACACCATGCCTTTTGGCCTCCCCAGAGGAGGAAGTGGTTCAAGAAGAGGCTGGTAACCCCATGCATAGCTGTATTGGTAAAAGAGGCACCTGTAGCCTTGGTATTGGTGGTGGGGGCAGCTACAGTGGCAGTCAGGGCAAATGCAGAGCAGGGAATGGGGAGGTGGGCCAAGGAACCTGCCATAATATATCACAGTCTTCTAAAAGTAGAAGGGGGAGAGGATTCCAATGATGATTGTGTGTTGGGCTGGACCTAGGAGCCTGATCAGGGTGTTGGAATGGGGGAGAACAAATCTGAGGAGAAGGGTTGTGGCCGTGGTAGCAATATAGAGTGGAGTCAATGTAAGGCGAAAACCTCCCAAAGAAGAAGCAGGTCCAGATCTGCTTATTTTGTGGTCAGCTTGGAAACTGGTGATGTCTCTAATACTGTGGACGCAGGTGCAATTGACTTCCACTAGCATTGTGTGAGCAACTCCCGTATGGTGTTTTTTCTCCACAAAGCCAGCATGCAAAACCACAGCTATATGCAATATCTGTAGGATTAAAATAAGCCATGGGCATTCAAAGCCAAACATAAGCACCAGAGCTCTATTGCAGCACATGAGGTGGCATCACCAGATGCTTTGGGAAAATAGAATTGGCCAGTACTCTCAATCAGAAAAAGTCTGTCCTCTTTCTCCTGTTCCTCTTTGTGGCAGACAGCCTGCATCCCCAAGCCTCCCATCTACAAGCTGAACCTCCACCTGGCTAAGTTGCTGGCAGTGCAGTCCCTGCCGCAACATTTAGTAGAGTCTGCTCTTACATGGCAGAGAACATGAGCTAATCCTTGCCTTTGTCGATGTTCAGCATGATGCATGCCATGGTGGACACCTGGAGTAGCTGTTATGGGCAGGGACAGTACATGTCTTTCATGGCCCACTGGGTCAATGTTTTTTGCAGCAGCGGCTAGCCAGCACCTCAGCAACTAGGCCAGGTCCTTTTCATCCCTCACACCATTGTGTCACCCTAGCTCCCCCACTGGGCACTTATCCACCTCCTCTCCCTCCTCCACCATGGACACTCCCCCATTCCAAACAGCAGCAGGGCAAAACGTCACTCCCTCTCCTCCTCCTTCCTATCACATCTGTCACGTCAAGTGTTGCTATGCCATTCCAGAGCCAACTCCAACTGGGCATGGTGGTCAGTAATGTTGAGCAAATCGAAGTGTCCAAAGTGGACTTCGATCTGAATTTCAGGGAAAATTCTATTTGCCATGAAGCCTTAATATTAATGTCAGATGCCGCGATCAGCAATGAAGGAGTACAGTGATGGGGAGTGGTGCAATCTCCATTCCCTGTCATTGCACCTACTACTTTCAAAGAATTGCGCTTTGTGACAAAGTAATTTGTCACAAATTTTTAATTCAGCAAAGCAATCAAATCAAATTTTCAAAAACTTTGCTCATTTCTAGTGGTCAGCTATAATGGGCACCCTGAACCTGGAGGAAATAACACATGCCTCCTGCATGGTGCTGTCACGGATGAGAGTGGGGGAAACCCTCATCCGTATGATGTTAAACGTAAAGGGAAGCTGCTTGACCAGGACAACAGAATTAGGGAGCAGGTCACCTCCTATGCGTCCCTAACTCTGACCCTGACTCCTAGCTGTATGAGCCAACCCAGATGGCAGGAGGGCTCATACTCAGTAACTTTGGGTCCCTACTAGCCCTTAAGGGATCCCTGAACTAGGAGCTGAGTAAGACAACCTGTTCCTCCTGGACACGGATGAACAGGAGTCTAAACTGGCCAAGCTGCAAGGGAAGAGAAACATAAACAGCCTATGGATATGACAGGTGAGTGAAACGACTTCCACACCTACCTGCCACAGACACACTGACTGGATTCCGTGCTCAACTGCTGATGTCCAAACCAAACATAAAAGGACACAGCACACACACATAAACACACAGGAACCAAGATCCATAGCTGCAGTAATAATAGACACCACATTAACATAAAATAACATCACGCATAACGTTTTATGACCACAAGGGTGGCCCTCACTGGCAGATGGTATAAGAAACCAGGAGGATGACTCCAGTTACAACAAGGCTGGAGTACCCCTCAGCTACAGGTCTCAGCAGAGGCTAAATAGCCCGAATGGCCACACCAACACAGACACACACTGGAAAGGGAATTAACCCTTCCAACACCAACCAGGGAAGTGAAACCACTTAAAGGGGAAGTGCACACATACCTAAAGCTCATGCACAACAAACAGGGAAAGTGCACACATAAAAATCACACTGCACCTGTTACCGCCGGCAACGGCATGCGTGGCAATCATGTCCTGGGAATCAGCCAGCAGGCCGAGACACTGCCACCACATGCACACAACACCACACGTTGCCGCGTACAACCGCAAGTGAAGGGAAAATGTCTGGGTGCACACCATACAGACCAGAGGCACACCTACATAGCCAGGTTGCCAGGTGTAATCGCATGCATTTGACAGCAAGCTGCCTAGCAACAGCTCAGGCTGCTATACTGTCAATACAATCATGTTGCCAGCGGCAACCACACGTGAGGCAACATACAAGCAGCCCTAACCATGTGGTTGACAAGAAAACCAAACCGCAGGCAACTGCATGCGGGTCCAGGAGTCACGACAATAACCATGGTCGTGACAGGTGCACAATGCACATCATTAACATATTTGTGCATTTTTTTTTGAAGTACACTGGTCTGCACAAGGTGCTAGCAATGTCCAGGAGACTGCCTTCGCATTTCAGCCATTGTTACGTGGCGAGGAATGCTATCCTGGACTTGCAGCAACAGAACAGTCTTCAGCTGCACCGCTTTATCCGCTACATTCCAACTAGCTGGAATTGAACATTGCACAAGCTAGAGCATCTGTAAGGGCAGCAGGATGCTGTGAACAAACACGCCATTCATGCTACAGTTATCCCTCATCCCCTCATATTTATCTTAGAACAGACACTGATGCTCATGCAGCAGGGGGGATGGAGAAAGAACAGATAACACATTCTGTTGTTTGCCCTGTAGCTCTTGGCAGGAGCTCCGTACAGTATTAGAATGTATTGGCTCCGATGAGACAAAGTTATTGCTTTGTGAAGTCTTACTAGACTTCGCACAATAACTTAATAAATTAATTTGTACTGTAAAAAAACATTGGTTCCAAGTGCTACCTTGGAAACAAAATCGGGAAATGTTTTTTTACAGTACAAATTAATTAATGAAGTTATTGCGCAAAGTCTCGCAAGACTTCGCAAAGCAATAACTTCGGGTCATCTGAGCCAATACATTCTAATACTATACGGAGCTCCTGCAGTTTTATGCGAATTGACTTCAGATGTTCCATCCGAAGTCGATTCGCTTATCCCTATTTATAATGTCTTGTATAATGTCTATATATATATATATATATATATATATACATACATACATACACTCACCTAAAGAATTATTAAGAACACCATACTAATACGGTGTTGGACCCCCTTTTGCCTGCAGAACTGCCTTAATTCTACGTGGCATTGATTCAACAAGGTGCTGATAGCATTCTTTAGAAATGTTGGCCCATATTGATAGGATAGCATCTTGCAGTTGATGGAGATTTGAGGGATGCACATCCAGGGCACGAAGCTCCCGTTCCACCACATCCCAAAGATGCTCTATTGGGTTGAGATCTGGTGACTGTGGGGGCCATTTTAGTACAGTGAACTCATTGTCATGTTCAAGAAACCAATTTGAAATGATTTGAGCTTTGTGACATGGTGCATTATCCTTCTGGAAGTAGCCATCAGAGGATGGATACATGTTCTCATTCTGTTTACGCCAAATTCGGACTCTACCATTTGAATGTCTCAACAGATATCGAGACTCATCAGACCAGGCAACATTTTTCCAGTCTTCAACAGTCCAATTTTGGTGAGCTTGTGCAAATTGTAGCCTCTTTTTCCTATTTGTAGTGGAGATGAGTGGTACCCGGTGGGGTCTTCTGCTGTTGTAGCCCATCCGCCTCAAGGTTGTGTGTGTTGTGGCTTCACAAATTCTTTGCTGCATACCTCGGTTGTAATGAGTGGTTATTTCAGTCAACGTTGCTCTTCTATCAGCTTGAATCAGTCGGCCCATTCTCCTCTGACCTCTAGCATCCACAAGGCATTTTCGCCCACAGGACTGCCGCATACTTGATGTTTTTCCCTTTTCACACCATTCTTTGTAAACCCTAGAAATGGTTGTGCGTGAAAATCCCAGTAACTGAGCAGATTGTGAAATACTCAGACCGGCCCGTCTGGCACCAACAACCATGCCACGCTCAAAATTGCTTAAATCACCTTTCTTTCCCATTCTGACATTCAGTTTGGAGTTCAGGAGATTGTCTTGACCAGGACCACCCCACTAAATGCATTGAAACAACTGCCATGTGATTGGTTGACTAGATAATTGCATTAATGAGAAATAGAACAGGTGTTCCTAATAATTCTTTAGGTGAGTGTATATATATATATATATATTGTGGGGACTCGATCTGGTAGACAGGATTAGCGGACGCAGTGTAGAGGCAACAACAAGTTCTTTGTATCAAAACAGTTCAGTCACACTTTAGGAAAGTGACAAAACAAAGCAAACAAGTCATATTCAAACAAAAAGTCACCTTGCAGTGTTGGTGGTAATTCACACCATGCGGCAATTCTGCCTCAAAGAGTCCTTGCTGACAGCAGCACCAACTTGTTTTCACGCCAAACAGGTAGCAAGCCTTCATCCAGACAACAGGCTCCCAGATCCCAACATAGAGACATGGGTTCTGAGCCCAGCTGCATATTTAAGAACAGCCAGGTGCTGCCAAATCCCAGACCGGCATTTAAAATCTGATCCGGTATTTGACCTCATTTGGCTGTAAATCAGCCCAGCAGCACATACTAGGAGGAAAATACCTGTTTTCCCAGACCAAACCTTTCACTGTGTCACATACCCTCCCCCTTTGTTCAACCCTGAGGGGGTGAACACACGCAAGACAGTGTACCCGGGGCAAGGCATCCGCATTTCCCTGTAACCGGCTTGCCCTTTGTTCCACCAAAAACTTAAAGTTTTGTAGGAAGAGAAACCATCAGGTGACCCGGGCATTTCTGTCCTTGGCCTGGCTCATCCAAGAGGGGAGTGGTCAGTCACCAGGCGGAATTTTCTCCCCAATAAATAATAGCGGAGAGATTCTAGTGCCCACTTGATAGCCAGGCACTTTCTCTCCACTATACTGTACCTGGTCTCGGCTGGGGTGAGCTTACGGATGAGGAAGACAATGGGCTGCTCCTCCCCGTTGACTTCCTGAGACAGTACAGCACCTAGGTCTACTTTGGAGGCATCAGTCTGTACTACCGATGACCCACATAGGGCCGACTTCAAAGTGGAAATAGCCTCTTCCGCCCGCTCATCCCAGCGAACCATCACTGACTTGTGTCCCTTCAAGGTGCCTGTCAAGGGCGCGGCCAGAGTAGCAAAGTGGGGAACAAACCTCATGTAATAGCCAACCATTCTTAGGAATGACTTTACTTGCCTAGTGGTGACAGGTCGGGGCCAATTCCGTATCGCCTCAATTTTGTTCACTTGGGGTTTGATGACTCCACGCCCAATGACAAACCCTAGATACTTAGTCTCTTCTAACCCTATCGCACTTTTTTGGGGTTAGCAGTTAGGCCAGCTTTCCGAAGGGAGTACACTACAGCCTGCACTTTGGGTAGGTAACTTTCCCAGTAGGTAATGTGGATGACAATATCGTCCAGGTAAGCCAAAGCGTACCAAAGATTTGGACGAAGTACAATGTCCATTAGTCACTGAAAAGAGGTGGGGGCACCACGCAGACCAAAGGGTAAGACGTTATATTGATACAGCCCCTCAGGCTCAGTTTTCTCTTTGGCAGCCTCCGTTAAGGGCACCTGCCAGTACCCTTTTATGAATTCCAAAACAGAAAAATACCAGGCTTGCTCTAACCTCTCAATGAGCTAATCCACCTGGGATATGGGATACGCATCGAATTTGGAAAGCTCGAGAAAAAAATCGAAAGTCGTTACAAACCCGCAAAGTCCAGTCTGGCTTGGGTATCAATACTAAAGGACTGGCCCACTCACTTTTTTAATCCTCAATGACGTCTAGATGCAACATTAGTTGCATCTCCTCCAATATGGCTTGTCGTCGAGCCTCGGGTACCCGGTATGGTTTTAATCAGACTTTTGCCTGAGGCTCAGTGACAATGTCATGCTGGATTATGTAAGTGCATCCAGGGAGGTCCGAGAACACATCCGTGTTTGGACTAACGAACTTCCTGGCCTCCGGAGTCTGTTTAGAGGAGAGGCTGTCAGCAATTTTTACTGTGGCAGCTGCCTCTGTTGCACACTCCGTAGGAAGCTTACTGGTAGGAACCTGTGCCACGCTGAGATACCTTGACGGTGGAGCAAAAGGGCTCCTATGTGTTCCTGACTGGAATACATTGGCTAAAATCTCAGTTCTTAACATCAGCTTGAGGGGTTAGCCAGTGTTGCCAGTTGCATATCATTGTGGAGAACCTTTTGCAGTAAATCAGGTATATAGAACCCATTAATCAGTATTTTATAGAAGCAGGTATATCCCAACCCTCAATCAGTATTTGGTGGAAACAGGTATATAGAACACGTGAATCAATATTTGGTGGAATCAGGTATATCACACCCCTCAATCAGTATTTTGTGGAAGCAGGTATATCAAACCCCTTAATCAGTATTTTGTAGAAGCAGGTATATCGCACCCCTCAATCAGTATTTTGTGGAAGAAGGTATATCACACCCCTCAATGAATATTTTGTGGAATCAGGTATATAGAACACCTGAATCAATATTTGGTGGAAGCAGGTATATTGCAACGCTCAAACTGTATTTTGTAGATGCAGGTATATCAAAACCCTTAATCAGTATTTTGTGGAAGTTATATCGCACCTCTCAATCTATATTTTGTGCAAGCAGGTATATAGAACCCTTTAAATCAGTATTTTGTAGAAGCAGGAATATCGCACCCCTCAATCATTAGTTTGAGGAAACAGGTATATGGAACACCTGAATCAATATTTGGTGGAAGCAGGTATATTGCACCCCTCAATCAGTATTTTGTGGAAGATGATGTATCGTAGGCCTCAATCAATAATGGGTGGAAGCATGTATATCGCACCTCTCAATCTATATTTTGTGGAAGCAGGTATATCAAACCCCTTAATCAGTATTTTGTGGAAGCAGGTATATTGCACCCCTCAAAAAGGTATTTTGTGGAAGCAGGTATATCACACCTCTCAATCAGTATTTTGTGGAAGCAGGTATATAGAACCCCTTAATCAGTATTTTGTAGAAGCAGGTATATCACACCCCTCAATCAGTATTTTGTGGAAACAGGTATATAGAACACCTGAATCAATATTTGTTGTAAGCAGGTATATCGCACCCCTCAATCTGTATTTTGTGGATGCAGGTATATCATACCCTTTAATGAGTATTTTGTGGAAGTAGTTATATCGCAACCCTCAATCAGTATTTTGTGGAAGCAGGTATATAAAACCCTTTAAACAGTATTTTATAGAAGCAGGTATATGGCACCCCTCAATCAGCATTTTGTTTAAATAGTTATATAGAACCCCTGAATCAATATTTGGTGGAAGCAGGTATATTCCACCCCACAATCAGTATTTTGTGGAAACAGGTATATAGAACACATGAATCAATATTTGGTGGAAGCAGGTATATCGCACCCCTCAATCAGTATTTTGTGGAAATAGGTATATCAAACCCATTAAAAAAATTTTTTGTAGAAGCAGGTATATCCCACCCCTCAATCAGTATTTTGTGGAAATAGGTATATCAAACCGCTTAATCAGTATTTTGTGGAAGCAGGTATATAGAACCCATCCATCAGTATTTTTTAGAAGCAGGTATATCGCACTCCTCAATCAGTATTTTGTGGAAGCAGGTATAGAGAACCCCTTAGTCAGTATTTTGTAGAAGCAGGTATATCGCCCCCCTCAATCATTATTTTGTGGAGACAGGTATATAGAACACCTGAATCAATATTTGGTGGAAACAGGTATATCGCACCCATTAATCTACATTATTGGAAGTAGCTAAATCAAACCCCTCAATCAGAATTTTGTGAAAGCAGGTATATCGAGCCCCTTAAAAAGTATTTTGTGGAAGCAGGTATATCAAACCGCTCAATCAGTATTTTGTGAAAGCAGTTATATCTAACCCCTTAAACAGTATTTTGTGGAAGCAGGTATATCACACCCCTAAATTTGTATTTTGTGGAAGCAGGTATATCAAACCCCTCAATCAGTATTTTTTAGAAACAGGTATATCGCACTCCTCAATCAGTATTTTGTGGAAGCAGGTATATAGAACCCCTTAATAAGAATTTTGTAGAAGCAGGTATATCACCCCCCTCAATCAGTATTTTGTGGAGACAGGTATATAGAACCACTAATTCAATATTTGGTGGAAACAGGTATATAGCACCCCTCAATCAGTATTTTGTGGAAGACGATGTATCGTAGGCCTCAATCAATATTGGGTGGAAGCATGTATATCGTGCCCCTCAATCTATATTTTGTGGAAGCAAATATATCAAACCCCTTAATCAGTATTTTGTGGAAGCAGGTATATTGCACCCCTCAAGAAGGTATTTTGTGGAAGTAGGTATATCGCACCACTCAATCAGTCTTTTGTGGAAGTAGGTATATAGAACACCTTAATCAGTATTTTGTAGAAGCAGGTATATCACCCCCCTAAATCAGTATTTTGTGGAAACCGGTATATATAACACCTGAATCAATATTTGTTGTAAGCAGGTATATCGCACCCCTCAATCAGTATTTTGTGGAAACAGTTATATAGAACCCCTGAATCAATATTTGGTGGAAGCAGGTATATCCCACCCCTCAATCAGTATTTTGTGGAAACAGGTATATAAAACCCATGAATCAATATTTGGTGGAAGCCGGTATATCGCACCCCTCAATCAGTATTTTGTGGAACCAGGTATATAGAACCCATTAATCAGTATTTTTTAGAAGCAGGTATATCGCACCCCTCAATCAGTATTTAGTGGAGACAGGTATATAGAACCCCTGAATCAATATTTGGTGGAAATAGGTATATCACACCCATCAATCTACATTTTGTGGAAGCAGGTATATCGCACCCCTCAATCAATATTTTGTGGAAGCTGGTATATCAAACCCCACAATCACTATTTTGTGGAAGCAGGTATATCAAACCCCACAATCAGTATTTTGTAGAAGCAGGTATGTAGAACCTCTTAATCAGTATTTTGTAGAAGAAGGTATATCACACCCCTCAATCAGTATTTTGTGGAAACAGGTATATAGAACACCTGAATCAATATTTGTTTTAAGCAGGTATATCGCACCCCTCAATCTGTAATTTGTGGATGCAGGTATATCAAACCCTTTAATCAGTATTTTGTGGAAGAAGGTATATAAAACCCTTTAATCAGTATTATTGTAGAAAAAGATATATCTCACCCCTCAATCACTATTTTGTGGAAACAGTTATATAGAACCCCTAAATCAATATTTGGTGGAAGCAGGTATATCACACACCTCAATTAGTATTTTGTGGAAACAGGTATATAGAACCCATGAATCAATATTTGGTGGAAGCAGGTTTATCGCACCCCTCAATCAGTATTTTGTGGAAGCCGGCGTAATGCAGAGCTCAATCAATATTTGGTGGAAGCTGGTATATCGCACCCCTCAATCAGTATTTTGTGGAACCAGGTATATAGAACCCATTAATCAGTATTTTTTAGAAGCAGGTATATCGCACCCCTCAATCAGTATTTAGTGGAGACAGGTATATAGAACCCCTGAATCAATATTTGGTGGAAATAGGTATATCACACCCATCAATCTACATTTTGTGGAAGCAGGTATATCGCACCCCTCAATCAATATTTTGTGGAAGCTGGTATATCAAACCCCACAATCACTATTTTGTGGAAGCAGGTATATCAAACCCCACAATCAGTATTTTGTAGAAGCAGGTATATAGAACCTCTTAATCAGTATTTTGTAGAAAAAGGTATATCACACCCCTCAATCAGTATTTTGTGGAAACAGGTATATAGAACACCTGAATCAATATTTGTTTTAAGCAGGTATATCGCACCCCTCAATCTGTAATTTGTGGATGCAAGTATATCAAACCCTTTAATCAGTATTTTGTGGAAGCAGTTATATTGCACCCCTCAATCAGTATTTTGTGGAAGCAGGTATATAGAACCCTTTAATCAGTATTTTGTAGAAGCAGGTATATCGCACCCCACAATCAGTATTTTGTGGAAACAGTTATATAGAACCCTTAAATCAATATTTGGTGGAAGCAGGTATATCACACCCCTCAATCAGTATTTTGTGGAAACAGGTGTATATAACCCCTGAATCAATATTTGGTGGAAGCAGGTATATCGTACCCCTTAATCTGTATTTTGTGATAGCAGGTATATCAAACCCCTTAATCAGTATTTTGTAGAAGCAGGTATATCGCACTCTTCAATCAGTATTTTGTGGAAGCAGGTATATAGAACCCCTTAATCAGTATTTTGTAGAAGCAGGTATATCGCCCCCCTCAATCAGTATTGTGAAAACAAGTATATAGAACCTCTGAATCATAATTTGGTGGAAGCAGGTATATCGCACCCCTCAATTTTTATTTTTATTTTATGGATGCAGGTATATCAAACCATTTAATCAGTATTTTGTTGAAGCAGGAATATCGCACCCCTCTATCAGTATTTTGTGGAAACAGTTAAATAGAACCCCTGAATCAATATTTGGTGAAAGCAGGTGTATTGCAACCCCTCAATCAGTATTTTGTGGAAGCCGGTGTATCGCGGGCCTCAAGCAATATTTGGTGGAAGCTGGTATATCGCACCCCTCAATCAGTATTTTGTGGAAGCAGATATACTGTATATAGAACCCCTTAATAAGTATTTTGTAGAAACAGGTATATCCCACCCCTCAATCAGTATTTTGTGAAAGCAGGTATATCAAACCCCTTTATCAGTATTTTGTAGAATCAGGTTTATCGCACTCCTCAATGAGTATTTTGTGGAAGCAGGTATATAGAACCCATTAAATAGTATTTTTTAGAAGCAGGTATATCACACTTCTCAATCAGTATTTTGTGGAAGCAGGTTTATAGATCCCCTTAGTCAGTATTTTGTAGAAGCAGGTATACCGCCCCCCTCAATCAGTATTTTGTGGAGACAGGTATATAGAACACCTGAATCAATATTTTGTGGAAACAAGTATATCGCACCCATCAATCTACATTTTGTGGAGACAGGTATATCAAACCCCTCAATCCGTATTTTGTGAAAGCAGGTATATCAAACCCCTTAATCAGTATTTTGTGAAAGCAGGTATATCACACTCCTCAATCAGTATTTTGTGGAAGCTGGTATGTAGAACCTCTAAATCATAACTTGGTGGAAGCAGGTATATCGCACTCCTCAATTTTTATTTTATAGATGCAGGTATATTAAACTATTTAATCAGTATTTTGTTGAAGCAGGAATATCGCACCCCTCTATTAGTATTTTGTGGAAACAGTTAAATAGAACCCCTGAATCAATATTTGGTGAAAGCAGGTATATCGCATCCCCTCAATCAGTATTTTGTGGAAACCAGTGTACCGCAGGCCTCAAGCAATATTTGGTGGAAGCTGGTATATCGCACCCCTCAATCAGTATTTTGTGGAAGCAGATATATATATAAAACCCCTTAATAAGTATTTTGTAGAAACAGGTATATCCCACCCCTCAATCAGAATTTTGTGAAAGCAGGTATATCAAACCCCTTTATCAGTATTTTGTAGAAGCAGGTTTATTGCACTTCTCAATCAGTATTTTGTGGAAGCAGGTTTATAGAACCCCTTAGTCAGTATTTTGTAGAAGCAGGTATACCGCCCCCCTCAATCAGTATTTTGTGGAGACAGGTATATAGAACACCTGAATCAATATTTGGTGGAAACAGGTATATCGCACCCATCAATCTACATTTTGTGGAGACAGGTATGTAGAATTTTGTGGAAGCAGGTATAACGCACCCCTCAATCAATATTTTGTGGAAGCTGGTTTATCTAACCCCTCAATCAGTATTTTGTGGAAGCAGGTTTATCTAACCCCTTGATCAGAATTTTGTAGAAGCAGGTATATCGCACTCCTCAATCAGTATTTTGTAGAAGCAGGTATATAGAACCCCTTTATAAGTATTTTGTAGAAGCAGGTATATCCCCCCCCCTCAATCATTATTTTGTGGAGACAGGTGTATACAACCTTTGAATCAATATTTGGTGGAAACCGGTATATTGCACCCCTAAATCAGTTTTTTTGTGGACTTAATCAATTTTGGGTGGAAGCATGTATATCGCACCCCTCAATCTATATTTTGTGGAAGCAGGCATATCAAACCCCTTAATCAGTATTTTGTGGAAGCAGGTATATCAAACCCCTTAATCAGTATTTTGTGGAAGCAGGTATATTGCACCCCTCAAAAAGGTATTTTGTTGAAGCAGGTATATCGTACCCCTCAATCAGTATTTTGTGGAAGCAGGTATATAGAACCCCTTAATCAGTATTTTGTAGAAGCAGGTATATCACACCCCTCAATCAGTATTTTGTGGAAACAGGTATATAGAACACCTGAATCAATATTTGGTGTAAGCAGATATATCGCACCCCTCAATCTGTATTTTGTGGATGCAGGAATATCAAACCCTTTAATCAGTATTTTGTGGAAGCAGTTATATCGCATCCCTTAATCAGTATTTTGTGGAAGCAGGTATATAGAACCCTTTAATCAGTATTTTGTAGAAGCAGGTATATCGCACCCCACAATCAGTATTTTGTGGAAACAGTTATATAGAACCCTTTAATCAATATTTGGTGGAAGCAGGTATATCCAACCCCTCAAACAGTATTTTGTGAAAACAGATATATATAACCCCTGAATCAATATTTGGTGGAAGCAGATATATCGCACCCCTTAATCTGTATTTTGTGAAAGCAGGTATATCAAAGCCCTTAATCAGTATTTTGAAGAAGCAGGTATATTGCACTACTCAATCAATATTTTGTGGAAGCAGGTATATAGAACCCCTTAATCAGTATTTTGTAGAAGCAGGTATATCGCCCCCCTCAATCAGTATTTTGTGGAGACAGGTATATACAACCCCTGAATCATAATTTGGTGGAAGCAGGTATATCGCACCACTCAATTTTTACTTTCTGGGTGCAGTTATATCAAACCCTTTAATCAGTATTTTGTTGAAGCAGGAATATCGCACCCCTCTATCAGTATTTTGTGGAAACAGTTATATAGAACCCCTGAATCAATATTTGGTGGAAGCAGGTATTGTCACGACTGTGACTGATCCAGACAGGTCTGGGAGGAGAAGGTTGCAGCGACTTGCTACTCGCGATAGCTTGTGAGTTTGCTCCATGGTTCAGGGTATGTCATCCGGGTTTTGCCTTGTGAACCTTTTTGTCCTGACTGGGAGTTTGTAGGCATCCTTCTCAGGTGAGTCCTGTCTGCCACTCCCAGCTACTATATTAGTTTCAGTTTCACTTGCAGTCATTGCCAGATATAGTCCTTACTTCCAGTTCTATTCTGACCTTTGAAGGAGATCGTTTGATGGTGTTGCTGTGGAGCTCTTGTCCGGCGTGGACTGTCGTGATTGGGATCGCCTTCTCTGCTCGTGACTGGATAAGTCTATCTCTGCTATAGTTTGTTTGTTGCTGTCTTACCCTGCTGTTCTCCTAGACATGAGTGATGGTGACTAGTGCTCCCATCGGCCTTTCCCCACTCTAGGCTTGTTAAGGTGACTGAGGGTTTAGGCATCCTGCTCGCCGCACGGGTTCACACCCCGTCTAGGGTATCAGGGCAGACAGGTGCCAGCTTAGGGTTAGTCAGGGGTGGCCATACTATTCCCATCCGTAGATAAGGGTCCCCCTTCCCCTCTGTCTGGTGCGACACGACTGCTGCTGGAATAGCGGTCGTGACAGTATATCTGGCCTTTTAAAAAAAAAAAAAAAAGTGACATTTCTTTTTTTTTTTTTTTTTGCTTGCTGTTTTGGTTTGTATTTTTCTGTTCCACTATGGATCCGGTTACGGTTTTGGCGAAACAATTACAGGGATTATCCCTTGAAGTGGCAGGATTAAAAGCAACAGTGCTGCAGCAGCAGCAATCCTTGGGTTCCATCGTTGCTACGGGAAACCAAGGTACTCCTGAGCCAAAAGTGGCTTTACCTGATAGGTTCTCAGGAGGGAGAGACCAATTTGTAACCTTCAGAGAAGCTTGCAAATTGTTCTTCAGGTTACGCCCTAGATCCTCCGGCGGTGAGGAACAACGGGTGGGCATTGTAATTTCTCTCCTGCAAGGAGATCCGCAGGCTTGGGCTTTCTCCCTACAATCAGACTCTCTGGCCTTACGATCAGTGGAGGAGTTTTTTGAAGCCCTGGGTCTCGTATATGATGACCCGGACAGGGTCTCACTGGCTGAGTCTAAGCTACGTAGACTTCGGCAAGAGAACCGGTCTGCTGAACTATATTGTTCCGAATTCCGTAGGTGGGCTACTGATACGTTATGGATCGACTCGGCCCTTAGGAGTCAGTTCTGCCAGGGGTTGTCTGCAAAATTTAAAGATGCGTTGGCGGTATACGAGGTCCCTGGGTCTCTGGAGGCTGCTATGTCTCTGTCCATAAGAATCGACAGACGACTCAGGGAGAGACTATTAAATTTTACGGAGGCCTCTATAGGGCAGGGATCGGTTTGTTATGATCCAGTCGAACCAATGCAAATAGGGGGCGCCACTAGACGGGTGAATCCTCCTAAGTTCCGCCGTAGGTCAGAGGTTTGTTTTCGTTGTTGGGGGGAGGGGTCATTTTGTAAAGGTTTGTCCCTCAGAACCCAAGAGACCACAAACAAAGGAGCCGCCGGAAAACTAGAGTCCCCAGATTGTGCGGAGGATAACAGTCTGGGCGTATTCGTTTCCTCCATACGCATGTCTCAGTTTTTGTTGTCCGCTACCGTTGAGGCGGGCAATAAGACTGAAATCTGTTCCGTCTTTTTGGACAGTGGGGCGGGGGTCAACTTGGTGGATTCACGGTTTGCTCAGGCTCTGGGTTTTACTCCGGAACCGATACGCAGAACTATTCCTGTTTTTGCCATCGACTCCTCCCCTCTTACTCAGAAAGAGTTAACTCAGATCATCCATAATATCCATCTGCAGGTAGGGGACCTCCATAAAGAGCATATCTCTTGTTATGTCCTGGATGGTCTTCCGGCTCCTATGGTATTGGGGCTTCCCTGGCTGGTGACTCACAATCCAGTGGTGGATTGGCAGGCCGGGGAGATTGTGGAGTGGAGTGAACATTATAAGGACAACTGCTTGAGTAGTAGGTGCTCTACACTCTCTGTAACATCTTTACCTGCCTTTCTGTCAGATTTTATGGATGTGTTCTCTGAGAAGGGTTGTCAGGGGTTACCACCTCATCGTCCATATGATTGCCCGATTAATCTATTACCTGGGGCAAAACTACCTAAAACCCGGTTATACAATCTTTCCGGCCCGGAGAGGAAGGCTATGAAAGATTATATTTCGGAGAGTTTGGCTAAGGGACACATCAGACCCTCTTCTTCACCTGTGGCTGCAGGGTTCTTTTTCGTTAAAAAGAAAGATGGGGGCCTACGTCCTTGCCTGGATTTCCGGGAATTAAACCGGATAACTATCCGAGATCCCTATCCTCTTCCTCTCATTCCCGACCTCTTTAATCAGGTTGCTGGTGCTAAATGGTTCTCCAAAATGGATCTCAGAGGAGCCTATAACCTGGTTCGCATCAAAGAGGGGGATGAGTGGAAGACGGCTTTTAATACTCCGGAAGGGCATTATGAAAATCTGGTCATGCCATTTGGTCTTACTAATGCGCCTGCGGTATTCCAACATTTTGTCAATGATATTTTTATTCACCTTATCGGGAGATTTGTTGTGATATATCTTGATGACATCCTGGTCTATTCCCCAGATCTGGATACACATAAGATCCATGTGAGACAAGTGCTGCAGATATTAAGGGCCAACAAATTGTTTGCTAAGTTAGAAAAATGTGTGTTCGCCGTAAAAGAACTGCCATTTCTGGGGTATGTGTTGTCAGATTCAGGTTTCCGCATGGATCCAGAGAAAGTCCGGGCCATTATAGACTGGGATCTGCCTGAGAACCTGAAGGCATTGCAACGCTTCCTGGGGTTTGCCAATTTTTATAGAAAGTTTATAAAGAACTATTCCTTGGTGGCCAAACCACTGACGGACATGACCCGAAAGGGATCCGATTTTTCCAAATGGTCACATGCAGCCAAAACTGCCTTTGCATCTCTGAAGGAGAGATTCACCTCGGCCCCTATTCTCGTACAGCCAGATGTCTCGCTTCCTTTTATTGTAGAGGTTGACGCATCAGAGGTGGGGGTGGGAGCGGTACTATCTCAGGGCCCGTCCCCTGGTGAATGGCGTCCGTGTGCTTTCTTTTCGAAGAAATTGTCTACTGCAGAAAGGAACTATGATATTGGCAACAGGGAACTTTTGGCTATTAAGTTGGCTTTTGAGGAGTGGCGTCATTTTTTGGAGGGGGCGGTTCATCCCGTCACGGTGATTACTGATCACAAAAACTTATTATATCTGGAGTCTGCTAAACGTCTCACCCCTAGACAGGCTCGGTGGTCGTTATTTTTTACTAGGTTTAATTTTGTAATAACCTATCGCCCGGGGGCAAAAAATACTAAGGCGGATGCATTGTCTCGAAGTTTTCCTGGAGGGGGTGATGTTGAGGTACCAGAGCCCATTTTGCAAAAGGGGGTGGTGGTCTCTGCATTACACTCAGGTTTAGAGGGGATGGTGTTGGAAGCTCAGGGGGACGCCCCGGCCTCCTGCCCCTCGGGTAAACTGTTTGTGCCAGAAAATTTACGACTGGAGATACTAAAAGAACACCATAACTCCACACTGGCAGGACACCCAGGTAGTAGGGCAACCTCTGAATTATTGTCTCGTCGGTTCTGGTGGCCTAAGTGGCGCCAGGAGGTGTTGAATTTTGTGTCTGCATGTGCTACCTGTGCTCGTTCTAAGGTAGATCATACTCGTCCGGCAGGGCGTCTTTTACCTCTAGCCATCCCCAACAGGCCTTGGACGCACCTATCAATGGATTTCATTACGGATCTACCAGTATCAGCGGGGAAGACTGTTATTCTTGTAGTTGTTGACAGATTCAGTAAAATGGTGCACTTTATTGCTCTTGCCGCATTGCCTAATGCTAACACACTGGCTCAGGTTTTTATTGACCACATCGTGAAGCTTCACGGGGTCCCTTCCGATATTGTTTCGGATCGTGGTACCCAATTCGTTTCTAAATTTTGGAAAGCTTTTTGTTCTCGTTTAGGGGTTCATCTGTCGTTTTCTTCATCTTTCCATCCACAGTCCAACGGTCAGACTGAACGTACCAATCAAAACCTAGAGACATATTTGAGATGCTTTGTTTCCGAAAATCAGGAGGAATGGTCATCTTATTTACCGTTAGCCGAGTTTGCCATTAATAATCGTCGTCAAGAATCCACCGATAAGTCACCATTTTTTGGTGCGTATGGTTTCCATCCTCAGTTTTGTACGTTTAGTGAGGGGGGGCCGTCTGGGATTCCCGAGGAGGAACGATTTGCGTCTTCACTTTCTTCAGTGTGGCAGAGTGTGCAAGAAAGTTTGAAGAGAATGGGTGGTAGATACAAACGTGTGGCTGATAGGAGGCGCTCTGAAGGTCCGGACCTTGGAGTGAATGACTTGGTGTGGTTGTCTACCAGAAATATCAAGTTGAAGGTTCCCTCGTGGAAATTAGGTCCGAGATTTATTGGTCCTTATAGGGTAATTAAGATCATTAACCCGTGGCTTTTCATCTGGAGCTACCTCAGACTCTAAGGATCCATAATGTCTTCCACAGATCTCTGCTTAAGAGATATGTAGAACCTCCTGAACCATTGCCACTACCGCCTCCACCGGTGGTTGTTGATGGCAGTCTTGAGTTTCAGGTAGAAAAGATTGTTGACTCACGATATGTTCGCCGCTCTCTTCAGTACCTGGTGCACTGGAGAGGTTATGGTTCCGAAGAGAGAATGTGGGTTCCAGTTTCAGAGATAAAAGCGGACAGACTCATTCAGGCTTTTCATAGCTCTTATCCGGAGAGGCCTGGTCCTGAGGGTCCGGGGGCCCCTCGTAGAAAGGGGGGTACTGTCACGACTGTGACTGATCCAGACAGGTCCAGACAGGTCTGGGAGGAGAAGGTCGCAGCGACTTGCTACTCACGATAGCTTGTGAGTTTGCTCCATGGTTCAGGGTATGTCCTCCGGGTTTTGCCTTGTGAACCTTTTTGTCCCGATTGGGAGTTTGTAGGCATCCTTCTCAGGTGAGTCCTGTCTGCCACTCCCAGCTACTATATTAGTTTCAGTTTCACTTGCAGTCATTGCCAGATATAGTCCTTACTTCCAGTTCTATTCTGACCTTTGAAGGAGATCGTTTGATGGTGTTGCTGTGGAGCTCTTGTCCGGCGTGGACTGTCGTGATTGGGATCGCCTTCTCTGCTCGTGACTGGATAAGTCTATCTCTGCTATAGTTTGTTTGTTGCTGTCTTCCCCTGCTGTTCTCCTAGACATGAGTGATGGTGACTAGTGCTCCCATCGGCCTTTCCTCACTCTAGGCTTGTTAGGGTGACTGAGGGTTTAGGCATCCTGCTCGCCGCACGGGTTCACACCCCGTCTAGGGTATCAGGGCAGACAGGTGCCAGCTTAGGGTTAGTCAGGGGTGGCCATACTATTCCCATCCGTAGATAAGGGTCCCCCTTCCCCGGTCGTGACAGGTATATCGCATTCCCTCAATCAGTATTTTGTGGAAGTCGGTGTATCGCGGGCCTCAATCAATATTTGGTGGAAGTTTGTATATCGCACCCCTCAATCAGTATTTTGTGGAAGCAGGTATATAGAACCCCTTAATCAGTATTTTGGAGAAGCAGGTATATCCCACCCCTCAATTAGTATTTTGTGGAAACAGGTATATAGAACCCCTGAATCAATATTTGGTGGAAGCAGGCATATCACACCCCTCAATCAGTATTTTGTGGATGCAAGTATATCAAACCCCTTAATCAGTATTTTGTGGAAGCAAGCATATTGCACCCCTCAATCTGTACTTTGTGGAAGCAGGTATATCAAACCCCTTAATCAGTATTTTGTAGAAGCAGATATATCGCACTCCTCAATCAGTATTTTGTGGAAGTCGGTGTATCGCAGGCCTCAATGAATATTTGGTGGAAGCTGGTATATCGCACCCCATAATCAGTATTTTGTGGAAGCAGATATATAGAACCCCTTAATCAGTATTTTGTAGAAGCAGGTATATCCCACCCCTCAATTAGTATTTTGTGGAAACAGGTATATAGAACCCCTGAATCAATATTAGGTGGAAGCAGGTTTATCACACCCCTCAATCAGTATTTTGTGGAAGCAAGTATATCAAACCCCTTAATCAGTATTTTGTGGAAGCAGGTATATTGCACCCCTCAATCTGTATTTTGTGGAAGCAGGTATATCAAACTCCTTAATCAGTATTTTGTAGAAACAGGTATATCGCCCCTTCTCAATCAGTATTTTGTGGAGAAAGGTATATACAGTGCTGCCCATATTTATTCATACCCCTGGCAAATTTTGACTTAAAGTTACTTTTATTCAACCAGCAAGTTATGTTTTGACTTGAAATGACATAGGTGTCAACCAAAAAATAATAAGACGATGTACAAGAGGCATTATTGTGGAAAAAAAATACATTTCTCAGCTTTTATTTACAATTGATCAAAAAGTGTCCAGTCCAAAATTATTCATACCCTTCTCAATAATCAATAGAAATGCCTTTATTGGCTATCACAGCAATCAAACGCTTCCTATAATTGCAGACCAGCTTTTTGCATGTCTCCACAGGTATTTTTGCCCATTCATCTTTAGCAATGAGCTCCAAATCTTTCAGGTTGGAGTATCTTCTTGCCATCACCCTGATCTATAGCTCCGTCCACAGATTCTCAATTGGATTAAAGTCTGAACTCTGGCTGGGCCACTCCAAAACGTTAATGTTGTTGTCTGCTAACCATTTCTTCGCCACTTTTGCTTTGTGTTTTAGGTCATTGTCATGCTGAGATGTCCACTGGTGCCCAAGGCCAAGTTTCTCTGCATACTGCCTGATGTTGTCATTTAGAATCCTCATGTATTGCTCTTTTTTCATGGTGCAGTTTACTGTGATTAGGTTCCCTGGTCCATTGGCTGAAAAACACCTCCAAAGCATTAGGTCCCCACCACCATGTTTGACAGTGGGGATGGTGTTCTTTGGGTTGAAGGATTCTCTTTTTTTACGCCAAATGAAGGAAACATCATTGTGACCAAACAATTAAATTTTTGTTTCATCTGACCATAACACAGAAGACCAGAAGTCTTCTTCTTTATCCAGATGAGCTTTTGCAAAGACCAAGCAAGCTTTTGTGTGCTTGGTCTGCATCCGTGGAACCCAGCAGTGTGCAGTGTCCGTTGGATTGTCTGCCTTGAGACATTGCCACCAGCAGAGCCCAGATTTACCAGGATGGCCTTTGTGGTGATCCTTGGATTCTTTTTTACTTCTCTAACTATCCTCCTGGCCAGCATAGGTGTCACTTTTGGCTTTCGACCACGTCTTTTGAGATTTTCCACAGTGCGGAACATCTTGTATTTTTTGCTCAAATGTAAATAAAAGCTGAAAATGTTTTTTTTTTCCACAATAATGCCTCTTAGGCCTCATGCACACGACCATATTTTTTTGCGGTCCGCAAAACGGGGTTCCGTTTTTCCGTGATCCGTGACCGTTTTTTCATCCGTGGGTCTTCCTTGATTTTTGGAGGATCCACGGACATGG
The DNA here is from genome assembly GCF_905171765.1 of Bufo bufo. Classification (NCBI taxonomy): domain Eukaryota; kingdom Metazoa; phylum Chordata; class Amphibia; order Anura; family Bufonidae; genus Bufo; species Bufo bufo. The sequence goes on from NC_053391.1 coordinate 295,713,014, forward strand.
CTGTGCGGAGCCAAACGGATCAGTCCTGAATTACAATGCAAGTCAATGAACTACTGCAGTCCCGGTTGCCATGGTTACTTAGCAATTTGTAGAACCATTATACTTACCTGCGAGCTGCGATGTCTGCGTCCGGCCGGGAGCTCCTCCTACTGGTAAGTGACATGACCTGTCACTTACCAGTAGGAGGAGCTCCCGGCCGGACGCAGACATCGCAGCTCGCAGGTAAGTATAATGGTTCTACAAATTGCTAAGTAACCATGGCAACCGGGACTGCAGTAGCGTCCTGGTTGCCATCGTTACCGATCGGAGCCCCAGCGATTAAACTGGGACTCCGATCGGTACTCTCTGCTGCCACCATTGATAGGGGTGGAGATTTTAATTAGGAGGGGGAGGGAGGGGAGAAGGCCCACTGGCCACCAACGAATTAACTACAGGGGAGGGAGGGGGGGGCCCACTGGCCACCAACGAGTTAACTACAGGGAAGGGAGGGGGGCCGGCTGCACTGGCCACCAACGAGTTAACTACAGGGGAGGGAGGGGGGCCCACTGGCTACCAACGAGTTAACTACAGGGGAGGGAGGGGGGGGCCACTGGCCACCAACGTGTTAACTACAGGAGAGGGAGGGGGGCCGGCCGCACTGGCCACCAATGAGTTAACTACAGGGGAGGGAGGGGGGGGCGGCCACACTGGCCACCAATGTGTTAACTACAAGGGGTGGGCAGTCATGTACACAGTTCTTTTAGTATATTCTAACCTGAAGCATCCCCATCAACATGGGAACGCCTCTGTGTTAGAATATACTGTCGGTTCTGAGTTTTCACGAAGTGAAAACTCAGTTCTGAAAAAGCTTTTATGCAGACGGATATTCGGATCCATCTGTATAAAAGTAACCTACGGCCACGGATCACGGACACGGATGCCAATCTTGTGTGCATCCGTGTTCTTTCACGGACCCATTGACTTGAATGGGTCCGTGAACCGTTGTCCGTCAAAAAAATAGGACAGGTCATATTTTTTTGACTGACAGGATACACGGATCACGGTCTCGGCTGCAAAACGGTGCATTTTCCAATTTTTCCACGGACCCATTGAAAGTCAATGGGTCCGCGAAAAAAAACTGAAAACGGCACAACGGCCACGGATGCACACATTGGTCGTGTGCATGAGGCCTTATACATTGTCTTATTATCTTTTGAGAGACACCTATGTCATTTCCCGTCAAAAAAATACTTGCTGGTTGAAGAAAAGTAACTTTAAGTCAAAATTTGCCAGGGGTATGAATAATTATGGGCAGCACTGTAGAACCCTTGAATTAATATTTGGTGGAAACAGGTATATCGCACCCCTCAATCAGTATTTTGTAGAAGACGGTGTATCGTAGGCCTCAATCAATATTGGGTGGAAGCAGGTATATCAAACCCCTCAATCTATAGTTTGTGGAAGCAGGTATATCAAACCCCTTAATCACTATTTTGTGGAAGCAGGTATATCGCACCCCTCAATCAGTATTTTGTGGAAGCAGGTATATAGAACACCTTAATCAGTATTTTGTAGAAGCAGATATATCACACCCCTTAATCAGAATTTTGTGGAAACAGGTACATAGAACACCTGAATCAAGATTTGGTGGAAGCAGGTATATCGCACCCCTCAATCTGTATTTTGTGGATGCAGGTATATCAACCCCTTTAATCAGTATTTTATGGAAGTAGTTATATCGCACCCCTCAATCAGTATTTTGTGGAAGCCGGTGTATCGCAGACCTCAATGAATATTTGGTGGAAGCTGGTATATCGCACCCCTCAATCAGCATTTTGCGGAAGCAGGTATATAGAACACCTTAATCAGTATTTTGTAGAAGCAGATATATCACACCCCTTAATCAGAATTTTGTGGAAACAGGTACATAGAACACCTGAATCAATATTTGGTGGAAGCAGGTATATCGCACCCCTCAATCTGTATTTTGTGGATGCAGGTATATCAACCCCTTTAATGAGTATTTTATGGAAGTAGTTATATCGCACCCCTCAATCAGTATTTTGTGGAAGCAGGTATATAGAACACCTTAATCAGTATTTTGTAGAAGCAGATATATCACACCCCTTAATCAGAATTTTGTGGAAACAGGTACATAGAACACCTGAATCAATATTTGGTGGAAGCAGGTATATCGCACCCCTCAGTCTGTATTTTGTGGATGCAGGTATATCAACCCCTTTAATCAGTATTTTATGGAAGTAGTTATATCGCACCCCTCAATCAGTATTTTGTGGAAGCCGGTGTATCGCAGACCTCAATGAATATTTGGTGGAAGCTGGTATATCGCACCCCTCAATCAGCATTTTGCGGAAGCAGGTATATAGAACCCTGTAATCAGAATTTTGTAGAAGTAGGTATATTGCACTCCTCAATCAGTATTTTGTGGAAACAGGCATATTGAACGCCTTAATCAGTTTTTTGTAGAAGCAGGTATATCGCCCCCCTCAATCAGTATTTTGGGGAGACAGGTATATAGAACCCCATAATCAATATTTGGTGGAAACAGGTATATCGCACCCCTCAATCAGTATTTTGTGGAAGACGGTCTATCGTAGGCTTCAATCAATATTTGGTGGAAGCAGGTATATCGCACCCCTCAATCTATATTTTGTGGAAGCAGGTATAGTGCACATCTCAATTACTATTTTCTGGAAGCAGGTATATCGCACCCCTCAATCAGTATCTTGTGGAAGCAGGTATATAGAACCCCTTAATCTGTATTTTGTAGAAGCAGGTATATCGCACCCCTCAATCAGTATTTTGTGGAAACAGGTATACAGAACACCTGAATCAATATTTGGTGGAAGCAGGTATATCGCACCTCTCAATCAGTATTTTGTGGAAGCAGGAATATCAAACCCCTTAATCAAGGGGCCCTGCAGCGTGTCAGTCAATTATTATTGATTTTATCTATATGCAAATTACATTTCTAACGTGCCCAAGGGGCTGTCCCTTCGGCCGTTTGTGTCCAGCCGCGCCCATTATCACCAAGCCCAGCGCTGCCCCGCTGTTAATTATTCACTGCTGTCCTCGTCTTTTTTTTTCTAAGTGCGCCGTAGTCTCGTGCATGCACTAATGTTACTCACGTCTGGGCCCACACGCTGTCCTGGCAGCAGCATCAAGTACTGTAATCTCGCATGCGGCAGTTTTCTCCGCTTTCTGGCGCATGAGCGATTACATTACTTAAGGCTGCTGCCAGGACACCGCTCGGGCCTGGACGTGAGTAGGAGATGAGCGCTTCCATTGTGGAAGCGCTCATCTCTATATTCATTTGTATCGCTGTCCTCAGGATAGCGATACAGATGATTGTGTTGCGGCGGCCCGACAGGGAGGGAGAGGCATCTCCCTTTCCTGTTCTTCTGATAGGCCGCAGGAACTAATGCCTGCGGCCTATCAGAGCCCAGCTCGGGTCGCGCGATGACGTCATTATCATCGTGCCGCCTGAGCCGGGCAGCACACAGCAGGAACACAGGCCGGATGAGGCCTGCATCGCATCACTGCTGATGAAGGTAAGTATTAGTGTTTTTTTGGGGGGGAGCTTGCACTATGGGGGCATCTGGCATTTCTTACAGCCCCATTTTTTTGGGGTGGCACTCTGGGGGCATTTATTTCTTGCCCATTTTCGGAGGGGCACTATGCGGGGCATTTCTTACTGGCACATTATGGAGGGGGCACCATGGGGGAGAGGAGCACTATGGGGGTATCTGGGGACTCTAAAGGGGCTTTTTTTATTGGCACATTATGGGGGCACTATAGGGGAGAGCAGCACTATGGGGCACCTGGTGGCACTATAGGGGCATTATTTAGGGGCACTATGGGGAAGTGGGGGCTCTAAAGGGGCCTTTTTTCTTATTGGCACATTATGGGGGGCACTGTGGAATCTGGTGGCACTAAGGGGGCATTTTTTAACTCGCACAAAATGGGAGGCACTATAGGGGAGAGCGGCACAATGGAACATTATTTGGGGGCACTATGGGGGAGTGGAGCACTATTGGGGCATTTGGTGGCACTAAGGGACATTTTTTACTGGCACAATATGGGGGAGAAAAGCACTATAGGGTCATCTGCTGGGGGCACTAAGAAGGGGAATTTTTTACTGGCATATTATGAGGGACACTATGGTGAAGGGGGAGAGGAACACTATGAGGGCATTTACTGGGGCACTATATAGGGGTATTTTATACTGGCATACATTATGGGGACATTAGCTCAACTGCAAGCACTAAGTGGGAGTATTTCATGTACTGTCATATTATAAGGAGAACTATTACTACTAGGGGGTATTATGGTGAGCTTTACTACTACTGGGAGCTATGAGGAACATGATCACTAGTATGGGCACTATAGGGGCATTATTACTACTAAGGCCTCATGCACACGACCGTTGTTGGGTTCCGTGTCCGTTGTTCCATTTTCCGTGATTTTCTGCGGACCCATTGACTTTCAATGGGTCCGTTAAAAACTCGGAAAATGCAACGTTTGTCATCCGCGTCCGTGATCCGTGTTTCCAGTCCGTCCAAAAAATATGACCTGTCCTATTTTTTTCACGGACAACGGTTCAATGGGTCCGTGAAATAACACGGAGGCACACAAGATTGTCATCCGTGTCCGTGATCCGTGTCCGTTTTTTTCCTATCATTTTCAAGGCAAACTTGACTTAGATTTTTTTTCACTTATTATGTCTGGTGATCCTCCAAAAATCAAGGAAGGCACACGAAAAAAAAAATGGAAACAGATCACGGAACAACGGAACCCCATTTTGCGGACCGTGAAAAAATACTGTCGTGTGCATGAGGCCTAAGTGTGCTCTGGCAGAGAATTATTTCTATTGATGGGATTTTGGGGAGGACTGTTACTTTGGGGGGCACCCTGGCACATTATCAGCTTAGCACAATTATTTTTGGAGGAAATTATCTTTATACTATTAGTTTCTGGGCGTAGTTATTTTTTTGAGCACTGTGTGCCAATAATTGTTGAAGGGGGCACTATCTGTGTGGTAGTAGTATTTCCAGGGGGACTGTTTCTGCAGTATAGTATTGGGGGTGGCAGGAAAGGGTGTTAAGAAGATGTGGAGATGATGGAAATTTGGGAAACTAATGTCTGTCTGTTTGTCAATCTCTGCAGAGATGGGAGGTGGCTGAAAAATCATCATGGCGGTCTGGTCTAAATGGAGAAGATGAGGAAACAGAACGTCTGCAACAAAGGTGACATCACTGGATGTAGGAGGTATGTGGCGCTATGCAGGAGAGGAGATGCTCCCACTCCTCCCCCTGCCATTTGCAGAAGGAGGATTCAGAGCTGGGTGAGGACGGCCAAAGGGGGCAGCAGGCCACGGGCGGGTGGCAGATGGTGGGGGGGGAACCACAGGCCTTGAGCAGGATCTGGGGAGGTAGTTTGGAGGAGCTTCCTGGCTGTAGCCTGCTGTCTATTGTATAATGTGAAGCAGGCAATGTAGCCAGGACAGGCCTCCCCTCTCTGTATGATGTGTAGAGACAGGCCTCAACTATAGAATGTCAGCTGTACAGTGTTTGTTGGGAGTGGCCTATTATATGTAGGAGGGGCTTTAAATAATGGGCAGGGCTAAAAAATCCACTCCTACAGAGCTTTTAGAAATGGCCAGGCAAAAGAATCAGCTCAACAAGCTATGCGCGCCACATTTTTAAATATGAAGGGGGCTTTGAAAAATGGGCGGGCAAAAGAATTGGCACAGCGCTCTACACGTGCCACATTTTTTGCTTTTCAGACCCCCCCTAGACAAAATTCCTAGGTGCTCCCCTGCACCTATCGATAGCACACCTATACCAGTCTTTTAAAGGACTTTTGTGGCCCTATTAGCTTGTGTTTGGTGTCCTTAACTGTCCCTGCTCCAAAATGCAACCTCTCCCTACACTGGCAAAACACATAATGTAAAATGTCTGCCAGATTGGGTTGTGTTATAGGGTTGGGAGTGTGTCCATGTGCTGAAACATCTCAATTGGCTGTCCTGTCCCACCTGATGGATGTGTCTTGGGTCAAAGTTCGGCACTATGCCAAAAAATATGGCACGTGCGAATATCGCCATATGTTCGCGAATCGCCATATGTTCGCGAATCGCGAACAAGCAAAGTTTACCGCGAAATTACAGCCGCCATCTCTATTGATTACCTATTCTGAGTATATGCCATCAATACAAACAGGCTGCACAACCCCTTTAAGCAGTTTGAAACTGTTCTACCCATGCTATTGAACTGCAGCAGTCCAGGGGAGCTAATAGGCCAGTATCCATGGTAACTCTTCAGAATCACATTACTGAAAAGCTGTTATAGGGATACTAATGGGTTCTCAATGCTGCTATAGAAACTGCAAATGGCTGCAAAAGAAAGGAACCAAAATTGTCTGAGGTTAATTTCACACAAGTATGTTCGGTCTGGGAAACACGCTTCGTGTGACGACTGCATTTCCTGGATCAAACACTGCTCTTCTAACCCAAATTCAGGGGTGCACCGCCAGTGAGGCCAGATGAGGTGATTGCCTCAAGCAGCATCAGGTAGGGGCAAGAGGGGGGCAGCGGAAGGGCCATGGGCAATGAGCGCTTCCATTGTGGAAATGCTCATCTCTACATATTCAACTCCATCACTGCACTCAGCAAAGCAATATAGTTAAATGCTGCGATGGGGCACGGGAGCGATGTCTCCCTGGCCAATTATTTCCTCTAATAGGCTTTAGTCCTAGTTCCTGTAGCCTGAAAGAGGCTGGTGTCATCATTACATCATTATCACACTATCTGAGCTGGGCTGAATAGAGCTCAGGGCACAGACTAGAAGAGGTCTGTCTCTTGCACTGCATCGATGACATCAGAATGGAGGTAAGTATTTGAGTTTATTATTTGTATTTGGCAGCATGTTATTGGGCCATAATGGGGTGGAGGTCATTATTTTGTAACTGGAGGAAGCACTATGGGGACAATTTGGCTGTAAAAAGGAGCATTTTTGTACTGGCACACATTATAAGGGGGCCACTATGGGGACATCCGTTCTACTGGAAGCACTAAAAGGGAGATTTTTTTTTCTTCTTAGCGCACATTATATGGGAGCATTTTTGTACTAGCACACATTATAAGGGGTGTTTTTTGTACAGGCACACATTATAAGGGGGAATTATTACTACTGGGGGCAAAATGAGGGACATTATTACTATTGGGTGTAACGTTACCACATAGTGCACTCTGGCAGAGAATTATTACTATTGGTGGGACTTTTGGGAGGATGTTTACATTGGGAGGCACCCTGGAACAGTATCAGCTTAGCATAATTATTTTTGGAGGACACTATTTTTATGGCACTAAATGTTTCAGGGACACTATTTGCTGCGCACAGTTATTTTTTAGGGCACTGTGTACCAATAATTATTGAAGGGGAACTATCTGTGTGGTAATAGCATTTCCAGGGATATTATCTGTTTCTGCAGTATAGAATTGGAAAGCACAGTGGGCACAGTATTAGAGGTGGCAGGATGGGGTGTTCAGAGGGTGGGATGATAAAGAATGAGAGTGTCTACATCAGAGGACACTATAGATGTAAAAAGTATGTGGTGCTATTTTACCCTGTATGTTTTGTAGCTCTGCATGTAATGTTGTTTTCCAAGTATGTCTTTAACAGTAGGGCTGGGGAGAAGGGGTTAGGTTAAGACATTGGCACGGGGGGGGGGGGGAGGGGGGCATTTCATTTTTCACCTCAGGCAGCAGAAAGGCTAGGTGCACCCCTACCCAAACTCACAGTGACTTATGATCCTATGAGTTTCATGCTGACCTCACTGTTTCCTACTGTACTGTACTCATGGGATTATGTGAGTACAGTACAGTAGACCTGTAAGTAAGGCATAAATTATGATGCTGTGAGTTTGGGTCAGAGGAATAGTGCTTGGTTAGGGAAATGCAACCATAATATGGAGCTTTTCCCAGACTGAACACACTCTAAAGTTATTAGAAGTCATCATAGCAGTCTAAGGGCTCATGCACACAAACGTATTTTTTGTTGTGTCTGTTCCGTTTTTATTGTGGCCCGTGTGCAGGACCATTTACTTCAATGGGGCCGCAAAACAAATGGAAATGACTTGGTTTGTATTCCATGTCCGCATGTCCGTTATGCAAAATAATAGAACATATCCTATTATCATCCGCACTGCAGACAAGGATAGGACAGTTCTATTAGGGGCCGGCTGTTCCGTTCCGCAAAATGCAGAATGCAAACGGCTGGTATCCATGTTTTGTGGATCAGCAATTTGCAGACCGCAAAACAATAACGGTCGTGTGCATGAGCCCTAAGTTAAATGGTGAAGAAACGGCAAGAGAATACTTGCATTCAGAGAACACGTGACCTGTGAGTCATTGGATTTAACTGTACTGTAATCACATGTATATTGTACAGAGCATGGGGTATCTACCAATATTCAATCATATAAAATCTTACCAAAATATCTAGTTACATAGTTAATACAGTGGAAAAAACACAAAAGGCATAAATGGGGATGTCAATTTTAGAAAAAGGGAGCGACTTCTACACTTTTTCATAAGCATTCATGTTATTTCATTTTAACAATAGTGTGTTATAGCCAACATATGGATCATTTTAACAATTCATCTAAATCTTTTTTTAAACTACACAATTTATTTTCAAGTGCCCACCCATGAATATAGCGTGAACTGGATATCCCCACCTCTGCTACCTTAGACCCTACAGCCCTGCCACTTACTTGGGGAGACTGCACCTCTGCACACAATACGTTATTAGGGTTCACACTTGGGGGTGCATTATCCATTATCCCACAAACTATTAATAGCAAAAAAACAAAAAAAAAACAATGATGTGGCCTAATTTAATGTGTAACGTACTAAAGGTTAAATAAGCAATAGAACAGTAGCCAAATACATAATTACAGTAAGCATATGCAACCAATCTAAATTAAACCTTGGCTTAGAGTTCTTGAGCTCAGCTAGAAGACTACATCCTTGTTTGTTGAAGATGGAGAAAATAATAGCGAAAGTTCACAAAGTTAACTGAAAAACTGAATTATATGCTGTGAATACATTAAGAGATGACAAACTGTACGCAACTGCACATTTTACCGTGCTGGCCTTGGTTTCTCATACAGACATGATTAAATGTGGAAAAAGACGGGCAATGCAGCACTTTAACTAGGCCGATGCATAGCATAAAATAAATACACATGTTTTGACAGTTTGAGCCGGCTCTGAGTATGGCAAACTTTAATTTGCTTTCTCATTGTTGGAGTTATTTGTCTTGCTATGTGAACTGTCTTTCTGAGGCCGATAACAGATTTTCCCCTTAACACTTGATACTGTAAATAATTACATCTGGAAGTATGAAATGACCTGTAAAATGATGACACAGGATAGAAGTAAAACCTAAAATATGGAGATAAGGCAGAAAAGAATAGGCAATTATTTTTGTTTCTATTTCAGAAAAAGACAGCATTGGTGTATTTTCCGTGCCATCAGTAATGTTAGTGAGCCTTAATATTGCTAGGTACAGTACTACCTATTGTCCCAGGACCTCTCAAGAGATGCAAGTATGTTCTCCAGTGCATCCTAGCTTTGAGAGTCTATAGCATAAGCAACCCAGTCTTATCAATGATAATGGCGTATCAATCAATATGATGAGGCTCTGGGCCAGGAAACAAGAACATAAGAATAATAATAATAAAAAAATATTTCCCTTGTCTGCCCTCCATATAATAATCACAAATCGTGAATCCATAGACCCAGTTCTTAGGGGAGGCAGAGTCAGGGAAAACAATGAGCAGTACAATCCCAGCAGAACACGGCATTTTCTCTGCATTACAAAAGCCTGAATACATGTCAGAGTCAAAGTCCTAATGGAACAATAAGACTTGGAGCATTACAAGAGTGTATTATAGTTTGTCTTTCACCCAATCACGCTTCCTAGTTTCCTCATTGTGATTCTGTGCCAAGTAAAAGAACTGCCGACATATTAATGCCCTGATTCTTATTGTACAACTATAAATAATTGTAGATTAATAGAGTAGCTTAATTAGTATTATTCCTACATCCATGAAATACTGCTCTAAATTTAGAGCAGGCTGATAAGCACAGCTACCATTATTTCAATTAACACCATACATTTATTGGCAAACCAAATGGATAAAAAGTAAAATTTGCATGAATACAAAGTACATTATGCAAACTGAATGTAACAAATGGTAACATATTCTAGATATTAGAACATTAACCTTATATTATCATTTTATATTTGTAATATACCCTTTTAAAGCTTCCCAATTAAAGGGGTTGTCCCATGATTTTTATTTTTAAAATTTTTCAAACCAGCACCTGAATCTGAATACTTTTGGAATTGTATGTAACTAAAATTTTAGTATAGCCATCTATCTGTATAGCGCCACCTGCTGTTTTATATTTTTTTAGATCCGACAGTATATTCTAACACAGAGGCGTTCCCATGGTGATGGGGACGCTTCAAGTTAGAATATACTAAGAACTGTGTACATGACTGCCCCCTGCTGCCTGGCAGCACCTGATCTCTTACAGGGGGCTGTGATCAGCACAATTAACCCCTCAGGTGCCACACCTGAGGGGTTAATTGTGCGTATCATAGCCCCCTGTAAGAGATCAGGTGCTGCCAGGCAGCAGGGGCCAGACCCCCCTCCCTCCCCAGTTTTAAATTCATTGGTGGCCAGTGCGGCCACCCCTCCCTCCCCAGTATTAAATTTATTGGTGGCCAGTGCGGCCCCCCTCCCTCCCCAGTATTAAAGTCATTGGTGGCCAGTGCAGCCCCCCTCCCTCCCTCCCTCCCTCCACAGTATTAAATTAATTGGTGGCCAGTGCGGCCCCCCTCCCTCCCTCCACTGTATTAAATTCATTGGTGGCCAGTGCGGCCTCCCCTCTCTCCCCCCCTAATTAAAATCCCCCCGCCCATCATTGGTGGCAGCGGAGAGTTCCGATCGGAGCCCCAGTTTAATCGCTGGGGCTCCGATCGGTTACCATGGCAGCCAAGACGCTACTGCAGTCCTGGCTGCCATGGTTACTTAGCAATTTTAGAAGCATTATACTTACCTGCGCTGTCTACCGGCCGGGCGCTCCTCCTACTGGTAAGTGAAAGGTCTGTGCTATAAGCAAACGGATCTCACAAATGGAACCCCAAACGCAAGTGTGAAAGTAGCCTCAAATAAATGAGTTTACTGAGTGAGCGAAATGGAAAGGGTCTTGCCTGGAAGGGCATACGATCTACAAGGGCAAGGGTAAGCAAAGATAGACCATTATTGCTTTCTACGTTTTTCAGATTGTCTTTGAAATCAAGATGATTAGATTTGTGAGGGCCTATTTACATGAACCCATAAAGCAGGCAGAGGTTGGGATTGAGAAAGTTCATTCCTGGTCATTGTCCGCTTGTTTGTTGCATTTCAAAGGGGTTATTCAGGATTAGAAAAATTTGGCTGCTTTATTCCATAAACAGCACCAAACCATGGGTTGTGCCTGGAATTACAGTTCAGCATCTTTGAACTAAATGTGGCTAAGCTTTAATACCACATCCAGCCTGTGGACAGGTGTGGTGCTATCTTTGCAAGAAAGCAGCCATTTTTTTTCCAACTTGAACCCCTTTTAAATGCAGCAATCATTGTTGCTGTATTGGGATGAACAATTATTGAGCAACACATCCCGACAAGAAATGAGGACCTTGGTACTGCCAAGAAATTTGGTGCTGCATGAAAGATGAGATCACCCAACATATGGGTGGTCACACATTATGAATGAATGTTAGTTCCCAAAAATTGCCTCACTCCTTGGCCAGTAAAAAAAGGGTCCTTACAGAAATGACATATATGGTATGGAAGCAGACAGGAGAAGAGTTGAGAAGATGATCATGTAAGGATTGGAGACAATAATATAGACAAACAATTTGAGGATCTCACCTAGGCATCCTTAGAGTGAGAAAAAAAATCCTCCTGTTGTATGGAGAAAGAGAGTTTTCTACTAAAAATGTATAAATAAATATTCCAGCACAGGATCACTTCTTAATTGGTTCGTCTTTACTGTTTGTGTTGTGCATTACATGTTCAGGACATCACCTCCCACCACCACCGGTCAGCTGCAAAAGTAGAAGGCATCCAACACTCAGAAATAAAATCCAATAACTTTATTTTGGACACATGAAAAATGTAAAATCCAAGTTGCCTACATATTTCAAGCATGCAGTCATGGCTTAAAAGCAGGCAGAGTGCCACTGATTTAACAGCAGGTACAGAGGGGCATGTCTGATTACATCACAGCAGGTACAGAGGGGCCTGTCCGATTACATCACAGCAGGTACAGAGGGGCCTGTCTGATTACATCACAGCAGGTACAGAGGGGCCTGTCCGATTACATCACAGCAGGTACAGAGGGGCCTGTCCGATTACATCACAGCAGGTACAGAGGGGCCTGTCTGATTACATCACAGCAGGTACAGAGGGGCATGTCTGATTACATCACAGCAGGTACAGAGGGGCATGTCTGATTACATCACAGCAGGTACAGAGGGGCCTGTCTGATTACATCACAGCAGGTACAGAGGGGCCTGTCCGATTACATCACAGCAGGTACAGAGGGGCCTGTCCGATTACATCACAGCAGGTACAGAGGGGCCTGTCTGATTACATCACAGCAGGTACAGAGGGGCCTGTCCGATTACATCACAGCAGGTACAGAGGGGCCTGTCTGATTACATCACAGCAGGTACAGAGGGGCCTGTCCGATTACATCACAGCAGGTACAGAGGGGCCTGTCCGATTACATCACAGCAGGTACAGAGGGGCCTGTCCGATTACATCACAGCAGGTACAGAGGGGCCTGTCCGATTACATCACAGCAGGTACAGAGGGGCCTGTCTGATTACATTACAGCAGCTACAGAGGGGCCTGTCTGATTACATCACAGCAGGTACAGAGGGGCCTGTCCGATTACATCACAGCAGGTACAGAGGGGCCTGTCTGATTACATCACAGCAGGTACAGAGGGGCCTGTCCGATTACATCACAGCAGGTACAGAGGGGCCTGTCTGATTACATCACAGCAGGTACAGAGGGGCCTGTCCGATTACATCACAGCAGGTACAGAGGGGCCTGTCCGATTACATCACAGCAGGTACAGAGGGGCCTGTCCGATTACATCACAGCAGGTACAGAGGGGCCTGTCCGATTACATCACAGCAGGTACAGAGGGGCCTGTCTGATTACATTACAGCAGCTACAGAGGGGCCTGTCTGATTACATCACAGCAGGTACAGAGGGGCCTGTCTGATTACATCACCGCAGGTACAGAGGGGCCTGTCTGATTACATTACAGCAGGTACAAAGGGGCCTGTCTGATTACATCACAGCAGCTACAGAGGGGCCTGTCTGATTACATCACAGCAGGTACAGAGGGGCCTGTCTGATTACATCACCGCAGGTACAGAGGGGCCTGTCTGATTACATCACAGCAGGTACAGAGGGGCCTGTCTGATTACATCACAGCAGGTACAGAGGGGCCTGTCTGATTACATTACAGCAGGTACAAAGGGGCCTGTCTGATTACATCACAGCAGCTACAGAGGGGCCTGTCTGATTACATCACAGCAGGTACAGAGGGGCCTGTCTGATTACATCACCGCAGGTACAGAGGGGCCTGTCTGATTACATCACAGCAGGTACAGAGGGGCCTGTCTGATTACATCACAGCAGGTACAGAGGGGCCTGTCTGATTACATCACAGCAGGTACAGAGGGGCCTGTCTGATTACATCACAGCAGGTACAGAGGGGCCTGTCCGATTACATCACAGCAGGTACAGAGGGGCCTGTCTGATTACATCACAGCAGGTACAGGGGGGCCTGTCCGATTACATCACAGCGTCTTGGATGACGTGTTCTGTCTTCAAACACGTTCAAACACCAAAAAGAGAAAAAGCCAATGGGACACATAGATATAAAAAAATTATATGACAATCTTTATTATACAAAATATAAATATCTGATCAGTTGGCAGTAAGAGACTAGATGGAAAAAGATGCAGGGAACATAGCGAAAGGCAGGTACACAGAGCTAATCAACAGGTGAAACTCAAAAAATTAGAATATCGTGCAATGTTCATTTATTTCAGTAATGCAACTTAAAAGGTGAAACTAACATATGAGATAGACTCATTACATGTAAAGCGAGATATTTCAAGCCTTTATTTGTTATAATTTGGATGATTATGGCTTACAGCTTATGAAAACCCCAAAGTCACAATTTTGAGGTACCCTTTGCTCAGAGGATATGGATTAATTAGATGACTAGAGTGTGACACTTTGAGCCTGGAATATTGAACCTTTTCACAAAATTCTAATTTTAAGCTGCATGAATGCAATTCCTTTTAAGTTGCATTACTGAAATAAAGAGTTTGTCACGGAACCATGAACCAGACGTACAACAAGAGATAAGTGAAAATAAGAAGGCTTTATTGAAAATAAAGCTGTAAAGCAAAAGTCCAAACGGATGGTGAAACCGAGCAGAGTCTTTGCGAAGCCAGAGGTCAGGAACCAGAAGGGTAGTCAGACGAAGCCAGGATCAGGAACCAGCAGGGTAGTCAGACGAAGCCAGGATCAGGAACCAGCAGGGTAGTCAGACGAAGCCAGGATCAGGAACCAGAAGCAGCAGCAGTCTTAGAAGCATGTGAACACAAGAGGACCAAGCAAGGAACTGAAGCCACAGACCTCCTATATATATGAGCTAGGCATCCAGCTCCTCCCAGTGGGAAGGAGGAGCCGCAGGGTGGAAGGCTACAAGAAACCCAGAAACCAAGATGGCCGCCAGCACATGTCAAACGAAGGAGAACAGCAAGAAGGTAAGACCATGACAGTACCTCCCCCTCAAGGGCCCCTCCTCCGCGGAGCACAAAACGGTTTCTGAGGGAAGCGTGCGTGGAAGGCTCGGAGCAAGGCAGGAGCATGGACATCTGCGGAGGGAACCCAGGAACGCTCCTCTGGACCATAACCACGCCAATGGACCAAAAACTGCAACCGACCGCGGACCAGGCGTGAGTCCAGGATATTGCTCACCTCATATTCCTCACGATTGCCCACTTGGACCGGACAAGGCCGAGGAACCGAGGAAGTGAAACGATTACACACCAGTGGCTTCAACAGGGAGACATGAAACACGTTGGAGATCCGCATGCCAGGAGGAAGCGCAAGGGCATAGGCTACCGGGTTTACCCTGCGAAGCACTCGGAAGGGACCAACAAAGCGAGGCGCCAGCTTGGGAGTGGGCACTCGAAGATTGAGGTTGCGGGTGGACAACCATACACGGTCTCCGACCTGGTAGGAAGGAGCAGGCGCTCGTCTGCGATCAGCCTGGAGTCTCTGGCGCTGCGCAGAGACCTCAAGGGACTTCTGGATCTGTACCCAAGAAGCACGTAGGACGGAAAGGTGATCCTCCACAGCCGGAATATCCTGGGGAGAGAATACCTCCGGTAACACGGCAGGTTGGAACCCATAATTGGCCATGAAGGGAGACGTCCCAGAGGAAGAGTTCACCGCCGTGTTCCTGGCAAACTCAGCCCAAGGCAGGAGGTCAACCCAATTGTCTTGGTGATCGGAGACATAGCAACGAAGGAATTGCTCCAAGGCCTGATTGGATCGTTCTGCGGCCCCATTGGACTGAGGGTGGTAGGCCGAGGAGAAGGAGAGATGAATCCCCAACTGGGAGCAAAAGGCGCGCCAGAACCTGGACACAAACTGACTCCCCCGATCCGACACAATCTCCTTGGGCAAACCGTGCAACCGGAAGACCTCCCTGGCAAAAATCGTGGCCAACTCTTGTGCAGAGGGTAACTTCTTGAGAGGAACACAGTGGCACATTTTGGAAAACCGATCCACAATCATGAGAATGACCGTATGGCCTCGGGATGCAGGGAGGTCCACAATGAAATCCATCCCCAGGTGTGACCATGGGCGCTCCCCGGTGGCTATGGGTTGCAGAAGGCCCAACGGAAGGTGCCGAGGGGACTTACTCTGGGCACAAACGGAGCATGCCGCTACATATGCGGCGATGTCGGAACGTAGGGAAGGCCACCAGAACAGACGTGAAACAGCCCAGGACAGCTGATTCTTTCCAGGATGCCCCGCGGTCTTGGAGTTATGGTAGGTTCGCAACAACCGAGTGCGCAACTCCTCAGGCACAAAACATCTGCCGTTGGGTCTCCCAGAGGGAGCACCAGATTGAGCCGCCAAAATCTGTTCACCCAGGGGAGAGGTCAGGCTGGTGCGAATGGCGGCCAGGATCTGATTCGGAGGTATGACCGAAGTCGGAATCGACTCCTCCCTGGACAGCTCGGAGTACTGCCGTGATAAGGCATCCGCCCTGATGTTCTTGGAACCGGGTAGGTAGGAGACCACGTAATTAAAACGTGACAAGAACAGAGCCCATCTGGCCTGACGTGGAGTCAATCTCTTGGCCTCAGAAAGGTAGGTCAGATTCTTGTGGTCCGTCAGGATGAGAACCGGAACCACCGAACCCTCGAGCAAGTGCCTCCATTCTTTAAGGGCCTGCACGATGGCCAATAACTCCCTGTCACCAATCTGATAGTTGCACTCCGCGGAAGACAGTTTCCGGGAGTAAAACCCACAAGGAAGCAGAGGACCCTCTGGTGTTCTACGCTGAGACAGAAGGGCGCCTACTCCCGTCTCAGACGCGTCCACCTCGAGGACAAAGGGCAACCCAGGGTTGGGATGTGACAGAATTGGAGCCGACACAAAGGCGGACTTTAGGGCCTCAAAAGCTCGGATGGCCTCGAGCGGCCAGACCTGGGAATTACTGCCCTTCCTGGTCAGATCCGTGAGAGGCTTGGCCAGCATGGAAAAGTCCCTGATGAACTTCCGATAATAATTGGCGAAGCCCAAAAAGCGCTGCAGGGAACGAAGACCACTGGGCTGGGGCCACTGTAAGACAGCCGAAACCTTCTCAGGATCCATGGAGAACCCCTCAGCGGAAATGATGTAACCTAAGAAGGTTACCTGGGATCGGTGAAATTCGCATTTCTCAAGCTTACCGAACAGCTTGTTCTCTCGTAACCGTTGCAACACTCGTCTGACATCCAGAATGTGGGCCTCCATGGATTCAGAATATACCAAGATGTCATCCAAATAGACCACCACACACTGCTGCAACAGGTCACGGAAAACATCGTTGATGAATTCCTGAAAGACTGCGGGCGCATTGCACAACCCAAAGGGCATAACCAAGGATTCGTAATGACCGGTCCTGGTGTTAAACGCGGTCTTCCACTCATCGCCCGCCTTGATCCTTACCAGGTTATATGCCGCCCTCAGGTCGAGTTTGGTAAAGACCGTGGCCCTTTTAAGGCGATCGAACAGCTCGGAAATCAAGGGTATCGGGTAAGCGTTCTTGATCGTGATGCGATTGAGACCCCTGTAATCGATGCAAGGCCTCAACTCACCGCCCTTCTTTTTCACAAAGAAAAATCCAGCCCCTGCCGGGGACGAAGATTTGCGAATGTGTCCGCGTGAAAGCGCCTCCCTCACGTACTCCTCCATGGCCTCATTCTCCGCTACCGACAGTGGATAGACTTTGCCACGAGGAGGAACGGCACCAGATTGTAACTCTATGGCACAATCGTATGGGCGGTGCGGAGGTAGGGCAACCGCGCGCACCTTATCGAATACATCCCGGTACTCCTCGTATTCAGGAGGCAACAGAGAGTCCGAGGAAGTACACAGCAACTTGACAGACCCATGGATGCAACTAGCCCCACACTGCGGTGACCACGAGAGGATCTCGACCGATCTCCAATCGAAAGTCGGATTATGCTTCTGGAGCCAGGGGTACCCCAAGACCACCGAGTAGTGTGGAGACGAAATAACCTGGAGGCAGACCGACTCTCTGTGAACGGCACCAATGGCTATCCCCACTGGAAGGGTCTCATGAGTCACGTGTGGCCGTCTATCGCCTCAAGAGCCAGTGGGGAACCTCGAGCCTGCAGAGGAATGGAATTGGCGGCAGCGAACACACTATCAATGAACAAACCACCAGCACCAGAGTCCACCAACGCCTGGGTCGTCACCGAGCCCCCGACCCAGGAGAGGACAACAGTGATCAGTGGTTTGTCAACACGGGAAACCGGGGACGAGGAGACTCCACCCAAGATCTGCCCCCGACAGGATCTCAGGTACGAGCGTTCTCCCGGACGGTTCGGACATGCCAACCGAAAATGCCCACCGAGACCACAGTACATGCATCGGCCCTCGCGTCTCCGGAGTGCCCTCTCCCCCTCGGACAGGCGAGCAAACCCCAGCTGCATGGGTTCACCCCCAGACAAGTCATCCCCAGGAGGCGTGGGAGGAGAGGGAGGCACGGGTGGGACAGCAAACGTAGGCACCAATCTGTTAGAAGACCTCCGCAGGTTCTCCTTAAAGGAAGGTCTCTCCCTGAGTCTGGTGTCAATCAAAATCAGGAAAGAAATAAGAGACTCGAGCTCAACTGGTAGGTCCTTAGCTGCAACCTCATCCTTCAAGGCATCCGAGAGACCATGAGAGAAAGCAGCGACCAGAGCCTCATTATTCCAGCCCACCTCTGCTGCCAGGGTACGAAACTCAATGGCGTATTCAGCTACGGATCGTGAACCCTGTCTGATGGACATAAGGAGCTTCGCAGCAGAGGCAGCACGAGCCGGCACATCGAATACCTTCCGAAGAGAAGCAACAAAACCGGAAAACTCGGCAACCACCGGATTGTTGTTCTCCCATAAAGGGCTGGCCCAGGCCAAGGCCTTGTCCGAGAGCAGCGAGATCAAGAAGCCCACCTTTGATCTCTCAGTGGGAAAGGCATGTGGCAGCAACTCGAAATAAATGCCCACCTGGTTAAGGAAACCTCGGCACTGAGTTGGCTCTCCCCCAAAGCGCTGTGGAAGAGGGGCAGAACCGGTCATACCCCGAAACACCGCAGGCGCAACAACAGGTGTCGGGGTAGACTCTGGCGCAACAACCGGAGCGGCAGTAGGAGCGAGCCCAGGAGCGACAACCGACCCATCGGCAACGGGAGCGAAATGAGCCGTGCGTTCAAGCAGGGTTTGCAACGCCACAGCGAACCGACCCAACAGGTGATCCTGCTGATCAAGTCTGGCAACCAGCGTGGGTAGCGAGGATGGCCCTGTACCGTCAGAATTCATGGCTTGGTCCTAATGTCACGGAACCATGAACCAGACGTACAACAAGAGATAAGTGAAAATAAGAAGGCTTTATTGAAAATAAAGCTGTAAAGCAAAAGTCCAAACGGATGGTGAAACCGAGCAGAGTCTTTGCGAAGCCAGAGGTCAGGAACCAGAAGGGTAGTCAGACGAAGCCAGGATCAGGAACCAGCAGGGTAGTCAGACGAAGCCAGGATCAGGAACCAGCAGGGTAGTCAGACGAAGCCAGGATCAGGAACCAGAAGCAGCAGCAGTCTTAGAAGCATGTGAACACAAGAGGACCAAGCAAGGAACTGAAGCCACAGACCTCCTATATATATGAGCTAGGCATCCAGCTCCTCCCAGTGGGAAGGAGGAGCCGCAGGGTGGAAGGCTACAAGAAACCCAGAAACCAAGATGGCCGCCAGCACATGTCAAACGAAGGAGAACAGCAAGAAGGTAAGACCATGGCAGAGTTACACCTGTATGTCTTGAACAGTAGATTACAAATATTCAAAGGATACACTCCCTATAGATGTCTGTCCTCTGATGCGTGTGTGTTATGTAAAGTAATAAACCACTTCATGTAAAGATATGCACCCACATGCACGGAATGTATACCCTGAGCATGTGTATAATATCATAAAGTAAAATCTCCAATGAACAAATAACGGCACATATGTAAACACAAAACACTAGCCACAACAATCATACAAGAAGGCCTGAGTCAAACATGAACAGTTGTAACTCAAAAATATTCATATACAGTACATATAAAGAACATACCTTGTGACATGATGCACCACAAGTGAAAAAAATCCTGCCCCAAGCGCTGACACCTCGAAGCACCTTTTACCTCTATCGGATCAGCTGTTTGAGAAGACAGCGTGTGCTGTGCCCACGTGCCGTCTCCCTTCTCTCTTCCTGCTCACCACTGTATGTCTATGGGACAGCAGCAATGAATAGCATGTGCCATCTGCTCAATAGTAATGAGCGGCAGGGGCTATATTAGAATTTGCGATATTTCACAAATATTTGGGTGAATATTCTTCATATATTTGCAAATTTGCGACTTCGAGATTATTTTTTTGATTGCGAAAAATCGGCAATGTAATATGCACGTATTGCGCGCGCAATACAGGCGTGGGTCACTTTTGCTACATTTTCCAAGCTGCTAGAAGTTTCCTGAGACTGAAGAAAATGGTTGGCATGCAGAACATTAAAAATGGCTTTATATGCAGTTAGAGTGCTCCAATATATTCACAATTGCGCTAATTGGTACTAATGATTTGAATATTTTGGCGCAATACGTGAAAAAAAAATCACATTTTAGCAGGTCTGCATGTATGTATGGACAGCAGAACCTATCACACTGCATTGTAACAGCTACACTATATCACTATCTAACCTACACTGACTATCTCCCACTAACTATCTGTATTATATATATAAGCTAACTAGCTAATGTAATTAAACAGTAAAGCACAGAGCACAGCAATGACACTGCTGTCTCTCTCAGAACTACAAAAAATCTTCAGAAAATGGCTGCTGGGGAGGTTCTTATATAGTAAAGGGTAGGCAACTTTCCTATTGGTTGCTAGGGATGTTGCTAAGCTCAGACAAAGACATTGAAGCCTTCCCATTGGCCCACAAGCAAGAAGGGAGGTTACTGATGAAAAAAAAATATCTAGAATATTCAAAATTACGAATATATTTCAGTATAAATATTCTAAATATCATTCTAAATATTTGCTAATTCTCGAAGTGCCGATATTCACGATTCGAATATTCGCGTCCAACACTCGGCGGGTGTGTCAGGTGTTGACACACCCGCCGAGTGTGTGATAGGAAGCTACTGGCACATAAGGGGGGGCTACTGGCACATAAGGGGGGCTTCTGGCACTTGATAGGGGGCTACTGGCACATGATAGGGGGGGCGACTGGCACATAAGGGGGCTACTGGCACATGATAGGGGGCGGGGGCTCTTATTACTGGCATAAGATTGGGGGGCATCTATGGGGGATCTTATTACTGGCACATGATCGGGGGCATCTATGGGGCACATCTTACTGGTAAATGATTGGGGGCATCTATTGGGGCAATTATTACTGGCACATTATTGGGTGGCACGATAGGGGCATCTACTGAGGCTATAAAGAAGGGGTATTTTATATGGGGGCTCTGTATAGGGGCATTTTATACTGGGACACATTATGGTGGGTACTATAGGGAAGGGGGAGAGGAGCACTATGGAGTCATCTACGGGGGCACTGAGAAGGGGTATTTTATATTGGCACATTATGGGAACATTAGCTCAACTGGGGGCATTACAAGGTGGTATGTTTTGCACATTATAATGAGAATTATTTCTACTGGGGGGGCATTATGGTGGGCTTTATTACTCCCTAGTAGCAGTAGCATCCTCTCCCTGCTCTGCTATTCCTCTGCCCTTTCTCCAAATCCTTATTATGAAATCTTTCTCATTAGGATAAAACACATCAGCTTCACTGAGCCTGCGGCCAAAGTGGTGAAGTGGTGTCCGAGATCCCCAAGGGCCAAGCCAAGTAATTGTAAGTTTTCATGTGGAGTATGTTTATGTTATACACATATAGCATACACTGTGCCACACAATATACAGTATACCGCTACACTGTGTAGGGGTTATACTGTTTATTGTACAGCATGGCACAGAGGTTATATTGTCCGGCATGGTGTAACCTCCATACATTTTATGTACAGTATACAGTAAACCGCCTTGCCATCTATGCTTTGAATCTGGTTTTATATGTTACTTGGTTTTTGTACATTTACTTGCGTGTGCTAGTTGAGACCTGCTGTGATTGGGTTTTAGTTAGTTATTAAATGCTAACATGACAGTTTTTTGGTTTTGCACATTATTTATGATTGTATTTCATGATGACTCTTCTAAGGGTATTGTTCTCCTGTACCACTCTGCCTGCGACTTTTAGCAGTTTAAGCAGTAATTTATGATTTTCTTTTGCTCTCAATAAATCTTGTTTTAAGCATAAAAAAAAAATAATATATATATATATATATATATATATATATATATATGGTGAGACGGTTGCAAGTACTCTTCTGATATGATTTCATCTAGCAGTTTTGATGGGGGGGGGGGTGTTTTTTGGACACTCGCCCTGAGAGAAATTTTACCTAGAAACTGCACTGGATGTGTAGACACGACCCCAGGAAGAAGCTTAGGCGAAATGTGCGTTGGGTTTCGTGTGCCCTGAGACTCTCCCGGTCTGTATGACAATGTTAGCTTTGTTTCACATGTATTATTGTTAAAGGGAACCTGTCATGTGGATATTTGATTATAATCTAACTAATTATATACAATCATTAACTACTAAAAAGTGCCTTAGATGTATTCACTTACTGGTGTGACAGATGGTTACCTCATAACATACACACAAAGATGGCGCATGCCGCATGCTAATGAGCTGATTTGAGTCCAGCGTGATGTCATTGAGTCCAGCGTATATTTAATTTAGAGCTATAGCCACTCCCCTGCCCACCTGCTGCTGATTCATATGGAAAAAAACTGTCATTCAGCAGCAGGTGGGCTGGGAGAGTCAGGAGCTCATAAATATTCATGGCTCATCATTATCAGCTGGAGCTTTTCAATACAAGATGTTGGCAGATTGACTGGATCAATTAAAGAAAGTGACCCAGCATTTTGCTAAGAGAATCAGTCACTTATTTATGTTGCCCTTAGTTAGGACACCATAAAACTGGTGACAGGTTCCCTTAAGGATTTATCTTGTGGAGTAGGTTTGCACTGTGGATTAAGTTGAGGACGTTTCTTCCCTTTATATGCTCACAGCAGTACAATTGATTTGTATGATACTATATACAATCAGTACATGGTGTTGGAATTACCTGTGGGACAGTGTGTCCCATAGCTTTTTCGCACACACATCATAGGCTAGAGTATTGCCTTGGTATAATTTTACTTGTACTGTGCTGCTCCTTGTGTATATGTCTACAACAGTGCAACTAATCTGCAGACAATTGATGAATCTAGTGACATGGTGTGGTAGCTACCTATGGGACAAAAAAGGCCTGGATTATAATGTGCAATATGTTTCATCATATTCACCAGAGCCTATTTTGTTAGGTCATATTATGCACTGGGAGTATTGCTGTGACACACCTGTGTTGATCAGTACCTCCAACATTGCTGTTTTTATACTTTATACTTTTATGAATTATTTTGTAATAATAAAAATATAATTATCATTCATGTGTGTTAGTTTTTTTGGATGCTATTAATGTGGTGTAGCACACATTTAAGTTTGGTAGTTGGTCTACTTATTGTTGACATAACCATATATACAGTAATTCAGCAGAGAATTCTTTCTATTTGGGACAAATATCACAAGTTTGGGTCACAACGGTGCGTGAATTTAGACTTCAACCATATATTCAGTAATTCACCAGAGAATTCTTTCTATTTGGGACAAAAATCCCTAGTGTGGGTTTCATCTGTGTGAATTTAGACTGCAACCATATATGCAATAATTCAGCATAGATTTATTTCTATTTGGGACAAATATCACTAGTTTGGGTTTCATCTGTGTGTGAATTTAGGCCGCAACCGTTATATACAGTAATTCAGAATAGATTTATTTCAAATTTGGGACAAATTTCACTAGTTTGGGTCACATCTGTGCGTGAATTTAGGCAGCAACCATATATATAGTAATTCAGAATAGATTTTTTTTTTTTGTCGCACCACAGGTAGGGGGAGGGGGGTGGGAAAAAGGGAAGGGAAAAAATTTATTTTTTGTATTTTCTCTTGTATTGTAACTTGTTTGATATATTAAATAATAAAGATAATTAAATGAAAAAAAAAAGAATAGATTTATTTCTATTTGGGACAAATTTCACTAGTTTTGGTCACATCTGTGCGTGAATTTAGGCAGCAACCATATATATAGTAATTCAGAATAGATTTATTTCTATTTGGGACAAATATCCCTAGTTTGGGTCACAACTGTGCGTGAATTTAGACTACAACCGTATATACAGTTATTCAGCAGAGAATTCTTTCTATTTGGGACAAATATCCCAAGTCTGGGTCAGAACTGTGCGTGAATTTAGACTGCAACCATATATACAGTAATTCAGCAGAGACTTCTTTCTATTTGGGAAAAAAATCCCTAGTTTGGGTTTCATTTGTGTGTGAATTTAGGCCGCAACCGTCATATACAGTAATTCAGCATAGATTTATTTATATTTGGGACAAAGTTCACTAGTTTTGGTCACATCTGTGTGTGAATTTAGTCCGCAACCATATATATAGTAATTCAGCAGAGAATTCTTTCTATTTGGGACAAATATCCCTAGTGTGGGTTTCATCTGTGTGTGAATTTAGGCCGCAACCGTCATATACAGTAATTCAGCATAGATTTGTTTCTATTTGGGACAAATTTCACTAGTTTTGGTCACATCTGTGTCTGCGTTTAGGCCGCAACCGTTATATACAGTAGTTCAGCAGATAATTATTTCTATTTGGGACAAATTTCAATACTTTTAGACACATCTGTGTCTGCGTTTAGGCCACAAACATATATACAGTAGTTCAGCAGAGAAGTATTTCTATTTGGGACAAATTTTAGTATTTTGGGTCTCGTGTGTGTGTCAATTTAGTTCGCAACCATATATACAGTAATTCCGCAGAGAATTATTTATATTTTGTGCCAAATGTACTGTGGATTCATGTGTCAAATACTCTATCACATTTGAAAAGAGTGTCTGTTGCGCCAATCTAAATAATATGTGCATAATCTAGTGTCCATATTCAGTTCGTTACTGGGGCATATACTGAGTCAAATAAAAAAAAATTGTCGATAAAATAAATAATCTGTTCAAAATCTAGTGTCCATAGCGCATGGCTCTCTGTTCCAAATACAGTACCACATGTGAAAACAGTGTATTTTTGAGAGAAGTAAAATATTTGTGCCACATCTACTGTGTGCATTTCATACATATTACTAACATATACTGTACTTCACCCGCAGACGGTGTATGGTAGTCTGTGACATTATCAGAGCTACATCCCCTGTGTAAAGTGTGCGCATCCAAAATACCTGTTTTAATTGATTGGCGTGTACACGTACATATCCTACAATACTGTAGGTGTTAGATACTTTTAAGCATATATAACATTTCATATTAAGAAGGCACCCAGTATGGGACGTGGAAGTGGCCGTGATGCTGATGGTTCACGCAGAGGCTGTGGCCCTGGGCTCAATGAAACAGAGTAAAATAATGTAGATGAGGGCCACCAGGTGCACTAACCCTCTAAAACAGTGAAGGCAATGGCAAACCTTTTAGAGACTGATTGCCCAAACTGCAACCACAAACACACTAATTTATCGCAAAGTGCCCACACGATCATTTACCCTGAATACTACAGTCCAATATAGTATATCTTTCATGTTCCTTATTATTTAGCTATAGTGGCCTGCCTACAGTCAATGTGCTGCCTGTGCCATTCATGGCGTACCCATCGCTGATGAATGGCAGGAAAACTGTAAGGCATATTGGTGCACCATAGACTTTTTCAAGAGTAAGGGTGCCCACAGAGATGGCTCTGAGTGTCGCCCCTGGCACCTGTGCAAGGGTTTCGCTGACCCTATAAAACATTATGAGTGAGGGCAGCCTAAAAAGCATGTTGATATGATGGAGGAGGAGGAGAAGGACGAGAAAAGGAAGATTGAACCACATAACCTTTTTGGTGGTGGCAGAGGTGCATGTGAATACAGGGTATTCAGTACTTTACAAACAACACATTTAAAGTGCCTTGTTGTTCACCCGCAGTCATCTGGTGGAATAGAGAAGTCAGGGGCAATCCAGGCCTTGTTCATTTTTTTAAGAGTCGACCTGTCAGCATTTTCAGTTGACAGACGGATGCGCTCATCAGTTATTGTGCGCCCAGCAACACTATATACCCGCTCTGACAAAATGCTGGCGGCAGGGCATCCCAGCACCTCTGAGGCATAGAGTGCAAATTTGTGCCACGTGTCCAGCTTGAACAGCCAGTAGTTGAAAGGCACAAAGGGATCACCGTGGACGCTGACACAGTCTGCTATGTACTCCTTCACAATCTTCCACAATGTTTCCCTCCTTGTGACACTAGGACACGCATCAGGGTGAGGGTGCTGGTGGGGTGTCATGAAACTCTCCCAGGCCTTGTAGAGTGTTGTGCTGCCTCTGTTGGAACTGCGGTGTGTCCCCCTCATCTCCCCTCCTGCGTTGGCAAAGGATCTACGTACTGTGCCACCAGCGTTGTCAGCTGTAAATATTCCTGCAATGACATTCTGTTCTGTTATTATTATAGTTTTTTGCTTGTATTATAGTTGGTATTATAATTGTTATTATGGTTTATGGTTGTAAAATATGTTATGGTTATTTGGTTATTTATGAGTTCTTAAAAAGTTCATGTCATTGGTTTAACTCCACTCTTGTTTGTTAGGTTTTTAGTTATATTAGTGTATAAGTTTGGGATGTTTGTTGTGCATGGTACATATATGCTGTATGATTGCCATGTGTGTGAGCTTGCCGAGCTACAAAGCTGCCAACAACTTATGGCCATTATCAGACACAGCCAACCTGGTCCCATATACCCTGCCCCAGCTCTGCTGCGGTGTGCATTTTGTCACCCAAGCAAATTAATTTCAGCAGGCCTGTTGTCGCTTCACCATGAGAATTCAGAGTTTGCAGTGGAGACGGAGGAGAAGAAGCCAATCCTTGGCGTCGGTGGTACCTGTGCCATCCCAGGGTCAGACTCGCTAATGGCCTACACAAGGTTCACCTAGTGTGCCGTAACGGAAATGTAGTGTCCCTGGCCAATACAGGACACACACACAATTGCTGGTGTAATGCGGGGACAGCACACCGTGAAAAATAGCGGCGGCTGGGGACTGAGTAATGAAGGGCGGCCGCCGCCATGAGGCTCAGGAAAGCCTCAGTGTCCACAGACCTAGATTGTAACATTTCCATGGCTACAAATTTTGAAAGGTGCGCATTTAGTGCTATAGTCTGTGGGTGGGTGGCGGGGTATTGACGCTTACGATCAAAGGCCTGGGGACATCTGTACGCTGTGCTTGGACACAGAAAGGGGTGTGCTAGCAGATGGTGCTTGCGAAGGCCCAGCTGCAAGGCGGGAGTCATCCAGGTCTGCGTCTAGGACAGAGGATTGGCCAGCACGTAACACAGGGGAGGAAGAGGAGGCAGTGGTGTGACCCACAGACACTGATTGTGGACCCAGGGGTTCGGCCCACCGATTAGAGTGCTGTGATGCCATGTGGCAGATCATGCTGGTGGGGTTAAGGTTGCTACTGTTCCCACCCCTACTCATTTAGCCTCCAGTCTACAGTCTTCCCCATTATGTTCCCGTGTTTGAGTGTTTATTGTTATGTTTTTAGTTAGTTTATATTAGTAAAATATGTTATGGTTATTGTTATTTATGAATTGTTGAGTTCTTATTTAGGTATAGCACAGTTACAGTTAGCAAATTCCAATTCTTTTATCGTCCCCACCTTCCTCAATAAAGCCCCAGACTGCGGAACACCTACCCCTTGTCAAGGGAGATTTGCACAAGGGGGAACAGTTGCGGGCCTGTTTATTGTGGCCCGCCTTCTCCCTTTTGCCACCACACAGCCTCTTCCAGCCTGTTGCGGTGCTGTGGATCCCTCCCCCTCTGTCCTGCTGTCCTCGCTTGGCTTTTCACCTTCCCAGGTTGGGTCAGTGATGTCATCGTCCCCCATCTCCAAATCCACTTCCTCACTCTGGTCATCCTCCTGACTTGTGTTGACCTAACAAGACCCTACTTATTGACAACTGTGTCTCATACCCATCATCCACCAAGTGAAATACTAATTGTCATTCCCCTCTCCCCCGTCATCTTCTTCTGACTTTGGAGGCTTAAGGCCTCTTTCACAAGGGCGAGATTTCAGCGTGGGTGCAATGCGTGAGGTGAACGCATTGCCCCGCACTGAATCCGGACTCATTCATTTCTATGGGGCTGTGCACATGAGCAGTGATTTTCACGCATCACTTGTGCGTTGCGTGAAAATCACAGCATGCTCTATTTTGTGCATTTTTCACTCAACGCAGGCCCCATAGAAGTGAATGGGGCTGCGTGAAAATCGCAAGCATCCACAAGCAGGCATCAAAATAGCAACCCGATTATTATTATTTTCCCTTATAACATGGTTATAAGGGAAAATAATAGCATTCTTAATACAGAATGCTTAGTAAAATAAGGCTGGAGGGGTTAAAAAAAAATAAAAAATCATTTAACTCACCTTAATCCACTTGTTTGCGCAGCCCGGCTTCTCTTCTTTCTTCTTCTTTGAGGAAAAGGACCTGTGGTGATGTCACTGCGCTCATCACATGGTCCGTCACATGATCCATCACCATGGTGATGGATCATGCGATGGATCATGTGATCAGCGCAGTGATGTCATCAAAGGTCCTTTACCCAGGTCCTGAAGAAAGAAGAGAAGCCAGGCTGCGCGAACAAGTGGATTAAGGTGAGTTAAATTATTTTTTATTATTTTTTAACCCCTCTAGCCCTATTTTACTAAGCATTCTGTATTTAGAATGCTATTATTTTCCCTTATAACCATGTTATAAGGGAAAATAATACAATCTACACAACCTTGAACGCAAACCTGAACTTCTGTGAAGAAGTTCGGGTCCGAGTACCGCATTCAGTTTTTTATCACGCGCGTGCAAAACACATTGCACCCACGCGATAAAAACTGAACAACGGAACGCAATCGCAGTCAAAACTGACTGAAATTGCGTACCTACTCGTGTGGGTTTGCCGCAATGCACCCGGGCTGCATCCGGAGCCAAAACGTGACGCCCATGTGAAAGAGGCCTAAGAGTTTGGGGATCAGTGCATAAGATATCCTCATGTCCCTCTTCAGGGCGGGTCAGCTCACCTGCAGGCCCTCACCTACAATTATTTGGGGTGTCAGCTGACATGGTATATTATTTTCTATGTGATAAATGAACTGGGCACTCTCAGGATACAGGGATCAAACAGATATTTATTAATGTATATGGCAATAAAAACGACAATAAAAGAGAGAATATGGCCCTCCTGTAGGAAAGCTGTGTATAAAAAGCTGTGTATAAAACAGCACTTGCTCACTGTAACTGGCACTCTGACTCTAGATGGGTATTATAAACTACACATGGCATATTCCTGCAATAAAACAACAATAAAAAGGTACATCAAATTATTCACACAATAAAAAATCGCACAGTTAAAACGCATACATATCGCAGATGCTGAATATTCACTGGGAAAACTGCAATGTGAGTTGTTCCCCAACTAACTGGCAAAGTTCTGAAGCTCCAAGATAACAGTTAGAGGCACCGTGACGTGATAGTCCCACAACAAACAGGTATAGCGGCGTCCCGCTCTAGATTCAACCAGTAGCGTCCCACTGGGCTAATAGCATTAAGTCTTGTTAAATCTCCTGTCAGCCAATATTTGATGAAAAAGATAGTCTTGCCGGAAAGGTTCTCCTCACCACTTCGTTGCACACCGCCGCTCTGCTGGGTCGTGTTTTAAATTACCTCCAGACTTTTTTGAGCGGTCAGGTTGTTGAAATCCCACGTAGGTAAAAGTTTGGCATGTGCAGCCCGGTCTCTGCTGTAGGCTGTCACGGATTCCTTATACTTGAACCTTATCGTGGTGTTGAGCAGTATGGTGCGAGGTTCCGGCACTATCTGTTGGTCCTCACTCCTTAAAAATTTGGGGTCCTGTTAGAGCTAGACGCGTTTCGGGGCTTAAGATTGCCCCTTCCTCAGTAGCTCTAGAGCTAGACGCGTTTTGGGGCTTAAGATTGCCCCTTCCTCAGTAGCTACTGAGGAAGGGGCAATCTTAAGCCCCGAAACGCGTCTAGCTCTAACAGGACCCCAAATTTTTAAGGCGTGAGGACCAACAGATAGTGCCGGAACCTCGCACCATACTGCTCAACACCACGATAAGGTTCAAGTATAAGGAATCTGTGACAGCCTACAGCAGAGACCGGGCTGCACATGCCAAACTTTTACCTACGTGGGATTTCAACAACCTGACCGCTCAAAAAAGTCTGGAGGTAATTTAAAACACGACCCAGCAGAGCGACGGTGTGCAACGAAGTGGTGAGGAGAACCTTTCCGGTAAGACTATCTTTTTAATCAAATATTGGCTGACAGGAGATTTAACAAGACTTAATGCTATTAGCCCAGTGGGACGCTACTGGTTGAATCTAGAGCGGGACGCCGCTATACCTGTTTGTTGTGGGACTATCACGTTACGGTGCCTCTAAATGTTATCTTGGAGCTTCAGAACTTTGCCAGTGAGTTGGGGAACAACTCACATTGCAGTTTTCCCAGTGAATATTCAGCATCTGCGATATGTATGCGTTTTAACTGTGCGATTTTTTATTGTGTGAATAATTTGATGTACCTTTTTATTGTTGTTTTATTGCAGGAATATGCCATGTGTAGTTTATAATACCCATCTAGAGTCAGAGTGCCAGTTACAGTGAGCAAGTGCTGTTTTATACACAGCTTTTTATACACAGCTTTCCTACAGGAGGGCCATATTCTCTCTTTTATTGTCGTTTTTATTGCCTTATACATTAATAAATATCTGTTTGATCCCTGTATCCTGAGAGTGCCCAGTTCATTTATCACAAGTTGCACATTATTTTTAGTGGCCTGGGTGAGTCCACTTTACTGAGTGCACCTCTGCTTGGTCCTTGTGTGTTCCTGTGCGCCTCATTTACCTTTTTTATTATATTATTTTCTATGTTTCAGACTTGGAAGGAAACATAATTTGGTTTCCTTCAGTGGTGAAACTTTCACGCATGTGTTTTTTACAGGGTTCTGGTTTTTATATAGTGGCACAGGGGTAAATATTTCAATGTTTTTTTTTTTTAAATATGTCAGGCTTGACTCCATTTTCTTCTCTCTCCTTTGCAGATGCCTTTTCAGTAGATATTAGACCCTTTTACATTTGGGGCCTGGAGGAATTACAATTGTATTCCTTATTTTAATTGTATGTGCCATTTTCCCTAGATCTCTCTTTGGGGTAGACAATAGAATTCCAAGATAGTCAGATAGCAGCTTGTAATTGTGGTACAGTTCCATAATGTAAAGAGGCAGCAAATGCTGACCGCCATTCCCTGTGCTAATTCTGCTGTGACGTTCTCTGGAACCCAAAGGAACATTACGAATAGAAAGTGGTCATTCTTTCTTGGTAGCCTGTGCTGTCCACCATTCCCTGCGCTAACTCTACTATATGATGTTCTCTGGAACCCAAAGGAACATTACGAATAGAAAGTGGTCATTCTTTCTTGGTAGCCTGTGCTGACCACCATTCCCTGCGCTAACTCTGCTATGTGACGTTCTCTGGAACCCAAAGGAACATTACGATTAGAAATTGGTCATTCTTTCTTGGTAGCCTGTGCTGACCGGGTCAATTAAAGGGGTTCTGCACTTTGTTTTAACTGATGATCTTTCCTGGATAGATCATCAGCATCTGATCAGCGGGGGTCCGACGCCCGGGGCCCGCACAGATCAGCTAGCTGTTTGAGAAGGCAGCAGCGCCGAGGCCTTCTCACTGTTTACCGCCGGCCCATTGACGTCACGACTAGTATTAACTAGCATGGGCGGGGATAAGGCTACTTTCACACTAGCGCTTGATCGGATCCGTTCTGAACGGATCCGATCATATTAATGCAGACGGAGGCTCCGTTCAGTACGGATCCGTCTGCATTAATAACTTAGAAAAATTTCTAAGTGCGAAAGTAGCCTGAGCGGATCCGTTCAGACTTTCAATGTAAAGTCAATGGGGGACGGATCCGCTTGAAGATTGAGCCATATGGTGTCATCTTCAAGCGGATCCGTTCCCATTGACTTACATTGTAAGTCAGGACGGATCCGCACGCCTCCGCACGGCCAGGCGGACACCCGAACGCTGCAAGCAGCGTTCAGCTGTCCGCCTGGCCGTGCGGAGGCGAGCGGAGCGGAGGCTGAACGCCGCCAGACTGATGCAGTCTGAGCGGATCCGCATCCATTCAGACTGCATCAGGGCTGGACGGAAGCGTTCTGCTCCGCTCGTGAGCCCCTTCAAACGGAGCTCACGAGCGGACAGCAGAACGCTAGTGTGAAAGTAGCCTAAGCTCTGTTCACTTGAATGGAGCTTAGCCCCGCCCACGCTAGTTGATACTAGTCATGACGCCACTGGGCCGGCGGTAAACAGTGAGAAGGCCGCGGCGCTACTGGAGCACCGATGCCTTCTCAAACAGCTGATCGGCGGGGGTCCCGGGTGTTGGATCCTCGCCGATCAGAAGCTGATGATCTATCCTGAGGATAGATCATCAGTTAAAACAAAGTGCAGAACCCCTTTAACTTCTTAGGTGGTCAGATCAGCAGGCCCTTGCTCCTAATGTTTTTGAGGGTGTGTATGATGCCCTCCTTTATGTGTAATAAAGGGTGCATTGTAGTGCCAGTTCCTTGTCATTTTTGGCAGTCCTTTCACTTAGTGCATAGGCTTTATGAGTGTAGGAGTTCCACTACCTGAACAATTGTACCACAATGTGAATGAGGCCCTCCTTTATGTGATATACAGGCTGTATCTCTTCTTCCTTGTAATCTTTTGCAGCACTTACATTGTATATAAATCTACAGGAAAGAATTTCCTAGCAATTTTTCCTCTAGAAAGGAGATTTTTTTTTGTGGGGGCAGGGTTTTGTCAGTTTTTTCTCTCAGTCTGTTAAAGTGGCGTACAACTTGGACAACATGGTTCCCAGCAGCGACATTGGTGTCCAAGATGCATCCAGACATGGTCCTCCTGCTGTTCCTGATTTCAGAGGCGTTTACATCACTTTCAGACCTTTTCCTATGTTCCAGGCACCCTCCCCTCATCCGAGCAGGGGGTGCCTGGTTGTCTCTCATTGACTTCCATTATACTCGGCTGCTCGGCCGAGCTAACGAATATCGCGATGTGTTCGGATCGAACACCAGAACACTTTGGTGCTCGCTCATCACTAGACATTGCAGAAGCTTATCGAAACAATGCCACAGAGATTGCGTGCCGTAATCAAAGCTAAAGGTGGTCCAACAAAATATTTTTGGTGGCGACTTTTTTTGGGGACGGGCAGTGTAAGTAGAAGCAACCTTGAGTATTTGTGTTCTTGTGATGGGCGTATTTTTCATCAATTGTTACCCATATACATTCATGTATCATCCTAGTGTCTTTATATTATCGCTCCGATGTATTCAGCTCCTGTATGAATTCCTGATTAAGCAAAGAGTTCTCATAGTTGGTTTGTATCAGTTTGTGTCGATCTGTTTACAATATCATATTGCAATAGTGACACTCAGTAGTTTTTACTCACTGTTAGCCGATCAGTGGGCTGTCAGTTTTTCAAACCTCCATATGATGGTAGGCAGTATGGAGGTGCTCAAACAGGTAGCTTTACCTTCAGATATACGCAAAGCAGGAGTGAGGTAGTTGGCGGCAAGGTGGCAATCCCCTCAAAGGTGGCAGCCGTCGTTCACTGATGAAGGTAATCCGCCTAAACGTCCCCATCTTTCTTATCGTTTTGTGTGTAGAGATAAGAATAAGAAAGATAGGGGACCTGTATTGTAATATTATAAAATACCATCTTAATGTATTATTTTCCTCAATAGTTTTTTCTATAAATAGGAACTGCAGGGAGCAAAAGAAAACACAGCCGGCACTGCCGCATGTGTCTGTACGATCACTAAGAAGCTATTCACACTGGCATCCAGAACCTTCACGGTGGTGCTCTCTCGGTGTACAGGTGTTCAGGCTTGACAAAGCGCAACACAGCGCGAAACAGCTGTAGCCGATCCATGCACCTGTGTTTTGTCCGCGTCCACTACCATTATGTAACAATCGAATAAACTGCAATAGCAATTTGTGACCAGTGGTGAGTGCCGCGGTGCTTTTTTCTTATTCAATATATATTACTATAAAAAGGAACTATTATAGAAAAGGAAGACATGCATTATGAGAGATAGGAATACAATGTTGTTATATTAAACATCCACTGCCTCCATTAGATACATTGTTGAATTTCACTAATGAACAGTAATATTTTATATTTGCAGTATCTACTTACTGTACTCATACCACTTATACAATTTTATTTTTTACTATTGTTTACTCTTTTCTTGTTCTTTCATTGTACTTTTTATCATATTTTTATCATATTTTTATTATATTTCATTATCATTATATCCTCTATATACATTTTGTCTATAATGGAACATTTTTTTTATAATGTAATATATTAGAAAGAATAAATAAGTAAGAAGGCACAAAATTCTCAAACAAAAACACATATGTGTATAATAAACGCATCAAAATTGCACTGAAATTGCTGGGAACAGGATTGGAGAAAGACTATTCTTTGAAATCTCCTCCTAAATACAGGGATATTATATCATACATGACAAAGTGGAAATCCAGTGAGGGTTTTGGTGGGAACTGGAAGAGTGGATATAAAAGTGGGAAGGGTCCCAATTAGGGATGAGCAAACCCGAACTGTATAGTTCGGGGTCGTACCGAATTTTGGGGTGTCCGTGACACGGACCCGAACCTGAACATTTTCGTAAAAGTCCGGGTTCGGGTTCGGTGTTCGGCGCTTTCTTGGCGCTTTTTGAAAGGCTGCAAAGCAGCCAATCAACAAGCATCATACAACTTGCCCCAAGAGGCCATCACAGCCATGCCTACTATTGGCATGGCTGTGATTGGCCAGTGCAGCATGTGACCCAGCCTCTATATAAGCTTGGGTCACGTAGCGCTACACGTCACTCTGCTGATACAAGTGTAGGGAGAGGTTGCAGCTGCGACGTTAGGGCGAGATTAGGCAGTGATTAACTCCTCCAAAAGACTTCATTCAGTGATCGATCTATAGCTGTGGATCATTGAAATGCTGCTATTCAATTGCTTTAGGCTGCCCAGAGGGTTTTTCAGTCACTTTTTTCTGGGGTGATCGGCGGCCATTTTGTGGCTTGTGGTGCGCCAGCACAAGCTACCACCAAGTACATTTAACCATCAATAGTGTGGTTATTTTTTGCTATATCCTACATCAGGGTCAAGCTTTCATCAAGTGCATTTAACCATCAATAGTGTGGTTATTTTTTGGCCATATACTACATCAGGGGCAAGCTGACCTTGTCACCCAAGTGCATTTAACCATCAATAGTGTGGTTATTTTTTGCTATATCCTACATCAGGGTCAAGCTTTCATCAAGTGCATTTAACCATCAATAGTGTGGTTATTTTTTGGACATATACTACATCAGGGGCAAGTTGAGCCTGTCACCCAGCGCCTAAAAAATAGGCCTCACATTTATATTCATCCAAATCTGTACTGTTTTAGCTGGTCAAGTTATTTTTTGTGACCGTCAAAGCACAGTTTTTGTTCTGGGTTGAAAAACAATTCCCAAATTTGCAATTCTCAAAATTAGTGGTTTCTGCTGTATCAGGCCTACTTTAAATCTATCCCTAAAAGGGTATATTAGATTCAAGGTGCTGATAGGGTCATTCTCAAAAACTTAACACACACGCTACAGTGCAGATCCAAGTCTAATTCTGTGATTAAACGTATACCTGTCACCCAGCGCCTAAAAAATAGGCCTCACATTTATATTCAGCTAAATCTGTCATTACTGGTGTGCCTGTATTAGTGTAATACGGTACCTAAATAGATAGCCAGGTAGTGTTCGGTGTCTGTAAAAAAAGGCCTGAATTTTAATTCAATACATTGGCCCGAATAATATTTTTCTTATTGTGGTGAACGGTAACAATGAGGAAAACATCTAGTAAGGGACGTGGACATGGTCGTGGTGGTGTTAGTGGACCCTCTGGTGCTGGGAGAGGACATGGCCGTTCTGCCACAGCCACACGTCCTAGTGTACCAACTACCTCAGGTCCCAGTAGCCGCCAGAATTTACAGGGATATTTGGTGGGGCCCAATGCCGTTCTAAGGATGGTAAGGCCTGAGCAGGTACAGGCATTAGTCAATTGGGTGGCCGACAGTGCATCCAGCACGTTCACATTATCTCCCACCCAGTCTTCTGCAGAAAGCGCACAGATGGCGCATGAAAACCAAGCCCATCAGTCTGTCACATCACCCCCATGCATATCAGGGAAACTGTCTGAGCCTCAAGTTATGCAGCAGTCTCTTATGCTGTTTGAAGACTCTGCTGCCAGGGTTTCCCAAGGGCATCCACCTAGCCCTTCCCCAGGGGTGGAAGAGATAGAATGCACTAACGCACAACCACTTATGTTTCCTGATGATGAGGACATGGGAATACCACCTCAGCACGTCTCTGATGATGACGAAACACAGGTGCCAACTGCTGCGTCTTTCTGCAGTGTGCAGACTGAACAGGAGGTCAGGGATCAAGACTGGGTGGAAGACGATGCAGGGGACCATGAGGTCCTAGACCCCATATGGAATGAAGGTCGTGCCACTGACTTTCACAGTTCAGAGGAAGAGGCAGTGGTGAGACCGAGCCAACAGCGTAGCAAAAGAGGGAGCAGTGGGCAAAATCAGAACACCCGCCGCCAAGAGACTCCGCCTGCTACTGACCGCCGCCATCTGGGACCGAGCACCCCAAAGGCAGCTTGAAGGAGTTCCCTGGCATGGCACTTCTTCAAACAATTTGCTGACGACAAGACCCGAGTGGTTTGCACGCTATGCCATCAGAGCCTGAAGCGAGGCATTAACGTTCTGAACCTTAGCACAACCTGCATGACCAGGCACCTGCATGCAAAGCATGAACTGCAGTGGAGTAAACACCTTAAAAACAAGGAAGTCACTCAGGCTCCCCTGCTACCTCTTCTGCTGCTGCCGCCTCGGCCTCTTCTGCTGCTGCCGCCGCCTCGGCCTCTTCCTCCGCCTCTGGAGGGACGTTGGCACTTGCCGCCCAGCAAACATAAGATGTACCACCAACACCACCACCTGCGTCACCAAGCATCTCAACCATGTCACACGGCAGCGTTCAGCTCTCCATCTCACAAACATTTGAGAGAAAGCGTAAATTCCCACCTAGCCACCCTCGATCCCTGGCCCTGAATGCCAGCATTTCTAAACTACTGGCCTCTGAAATGCTGTCATTTAGGCTGGTGGACACAGACAGCTTCAAACAGCTCATGTCGCTTGCTGTCCCACAGTATGTTGTTCCCAGCCGGCACTACTTCTCCAAGAGAGCCGTGCCTTCCCTGCACAACCAAGTATCCGATAAAATCAAGTGTGCACTGCGCAATGCCATCTGTGGCAAGGTCCACCTAACCACAGATATGTGGACCAGTAAGCACGGCCAGGGACACTATATCTCCCTAACTGCACACTGGGTAAATGTAGTGGCGGCTGGGCCCCAGGTGGAGAGCTGTTTGGCGCACGTCCTTCCGCCGCCAAGGATCGCAGGGCAACATTCTTTGCCTCCTGTCTCCTCCTCCTCCTACTCAGCTTCCTCCTCCTCTTCTTCCACCTGCTCATCCAGTCAGCCACACACCTTCACCACCAACTTCAGCACAGCCCGGGGTAAACGTCAGCAGGCCGTTCTGAAACTCATATGTTTGGGGGACAGGCCCCACACCAGACAGGAGTTGTGGCGGGGTATAGAACAACAGACCGACGAGTGGTGGCTGCCGGTGAGCCTCAAGCCTGGCCTGGTGGTGTGCGATAATGGGCGAAATCTCGTTGCAGCTCTGGGACTAGCCGGTTTGACGCACATCCCTTGCCTGGCGCATGTGCTGAATTTGGTGGTGCAGAAGTTCATTCACAACTACCCCGATATGTCAGAGCTGCTGCATAAAGTGCAGGCCGTCTGTTCGCGCTACCGGCGTTCACACACTGCCGCTGCTCGCCTGTCTGCGCTACAGCGTAACTTCGGCCTTCCTGCTCACCGCCTCATATGCGACATGCCCACCAGGTGGAACTCCACCTTGCACATGCTGGACAGACTGTGCGAGCAGCAGCAGGCCATAGTGGAGTTTCAGCTGCAGCACGCACGGGTCAGTCGCACTGCGGATCAGCCCCACTTCACCACCAATGACTGGGCCTCCATGCGAGATCTGTGTGCCCTGTTTCGAGTACTCAACCAACATGGCCAGTGGCGATGACGCCGTTATCAGCGTTAGAGGACAGCTTGTCCTTACCTCTGGGCAGCCTGGCACACATGAGCGACTACATGCTGCAGTGCCTGCGCAACAACAGCAGGGTTGCCCACATTTTAACGTGTGCGGACTACTGGGTTGCCACCCTGCTGGATCCCCGGTACAAAGACAATGTGCCCACCTTACTTCCTACACTGGAGCGTGATAGGAAGATGCGTGAGTACAAGCGCACGTTGGTAGACGCGCTACTGAGAGCATTCCCAAATGTCACAGGGAAACTAGTGGAAGCCCAAGGCGAAGGCAGAGGAGGAGCAAGAGGTCGCCAACGCAGCTGTGTCACGGCCAGCTCCTCTGAGGGCAGGGTTAGCATGGCAGAGATGTGGAAAAGTTTTGTCACCACGCCACAGCTAACTGCACCCCCACCTGATACGGAACGTGTTAGCAGGAGGCAACATTTCAATAACATGGTGGAACAGTACCTGTGCACACCCCTCCACGTACTGACTGATGGTTCGGCCCCATTCAACTTCTGGGTCTCCAAATTGTCCACGTGGCCAGAGCTAGCCTTTTATGCCTTGGAGGTTCTGGCCTGCCCGGCGGCCAGCGTTTTGTCTGAACGTGTATTCAGCACGGCAGGGGGCGTCATTACAGACAAACGCAGCCGCCTGTCTACAGCCAATGTGGACAAGCTGACGTTCATAAAAATGAACCAGGCATGGATCCCACAGGACCTGTCCATCCCTTGTGCAGATTAGACATTAACTACCTCCCCTTAACAATATATTATTGTACTCCAGGGCACTTCCTCATTCAATCCTATTTTTATTTTCATTTTACCATTATATTGCGGGGCAACCCAAAGTTGAATGAACCTCTCCTCTGTCTGGGTGCCGGGGCCTAAATATGTGACAGTGGCCTGTTCCAGTGGTGGGTGACGTGAAGCCTGATTCTCTGCTATGACATGAAGACTGATTCTCTGCTGACATGAAGCCAGATTCTCTGTTACGGGACCTCTCTCCTCTGTCTGGGTGCCTGGGCCTAAATATGTGACAGTGGCCTGTTCCAGTGGTGGGTGACGTGAAGCCTGATTCTCTGCTATGACATGAAGACTGATTCTCTGCTGACATGAAGCCAGATTCTCTGTTACGGGACCTCTCTCCTCTGCCTGGGTGCCTGGGCCTAAATATGTGACAGTGGCCTGTTCCAGTGGTGGGTGACGTGAAGCCTGATTCTCTGCTATGACATGAAGACTGATTCTGTGCTGACATGAAGCCAGATTCTCTGCTATGGCATGAAGAGACTGATTCTCTGCTGACGTGAAGCCAGATTCTCTGCTATGGGACCTCTGTCCAATTGATATTGGTTAATTTTTATTTTTTTTATTTTTATTTTAATTCATTTCCCTATCTACATTTGTTTGCAGGGGATTTACCTACATGTTGCTGCCTTTTGCAGCCCTCTAGCTCTTTCCTGGGCTGTTTTACAGCCTTTTTAGTGCCGAAAAGTTCGGGTCCCCATTGACTTCCATGGGGTTCGGGTTCGGGACGAAGTTCGGGTCGGCTTCGGATCCCGAACCCGAACATTTCCAGGAAGTTCGGCCAAACTTCTCGAACCCGAACATCCAGGTGTTCGCTCAACTCTAGTCCCAATGTATTCATGGCTACTGAGGAAGGAGTCCATAGAACTACAAAACGCATTTGGTATAAAAGATACATAGAACCCAGAACCCACCATAAAGAACCCACTGGATCTAATGATGAAACTAGATCCCCTTTTTTGAAGCGCTTCATCAGAGAGAACTATCCTGCGAACCCACTATATCCCAATACACATGACAATCGAGATTCCACTAACGTGGAATGCTAACTCTCGCCGCGGCTTATGCAAAGGCTGTTTGTTCACGGCAGCGATAAAGGCAGCTGCCGCTTCTGAGGGGATCGTCATTTCACCCCCAATCACCTTACCAACCGTGCCACATGAAACGCCGAGATCCGGCGTCTTCCACACAGGCGGATTATCTACATCAGTGAATGACGGCTGCCATCTTTGAGGGGATTGCCACCTCGCCGCCCACCGCCTCACCCATGTATTGCGTATATCTGAAGGTAACGCTACCTGTTTGAGCACTTCCATATTTCCTACCATCATATGGAGGTTTGATAAACTGACAGCCCACTGATCGGCTAACAGTGAGTAAAAACTACTGAGTGTCACTATTGCAATAAGATATTGTAAACAGATCGACACAAACTGTTACAAACCAACTATGAGAACTCTTTGCTTAATCAGGAATTGATACAGGAGCTGAATACATCGGAGCAATATATAAAGACACTAGGTTGATACATGAATGTATATGGGTAACAATTGATGAAAAATACGCCCATCACAAGAACTCAAATACTCAAGGTTGCTTCTACTTATGTCCTTCAATTATTCCCTTCAACAATTTGGCATACAGAGGGAAGTGAAGAGAAATAAGTAGCCTCATATATTTTACACAATAACTGTCACGGCCTATGGTGTGTTTTGTGACACTTTCCTTCACTTGCGGTTTCCCGTGGCAACGTGTGGTGTTGTGTGCATCTGGTGGCAGTGTCTCGGCCTTCTGGCTGTTTCCCAGGACGTAGTTGCCTTGCCTGCCATTGACGGCGGTAACAGGTGGAGTGTGATGTTTGTGTGCACACTTCCCCTTTAAGTGGCTTTCTTCCCTTGCCTGGTGTTGGAAGGGTCAATTCCCTTCCTAGTGAGTGAACACTGGGTGTGTCTGTGTGTGGGTGTGGCTACTTGGGCTATTTAGCTCCTGCTGGATGCCAGTAGCTGAGGGGTACTCCAGCCATGGTGTTTGCTGGAGTCATCCTCCTGGTCTCATATATCATCTGTCCAGTGAGGGCCACCCTTGTGGTCATAAGATATGTTTAGACATTGTTGTTCTGTTGTTATTATATGTCTAGTGGTGTCTCTATGTTTATTGCAGCTTATGGTTGTCTGGGTTCCTATGTGCTTTGTGGGTGTGCTGTGTCCTTTTGTCTTTGGTGTGGACATTAGCACTTCTGCACGGGTTCCAGTCTGTGTGTCTGTGGCAGGTAGGTGTTGTACTAGTTTCACTACCCTCCATTGCCATCAGCTGTATATGTTCCCCATTCCTTGCAGCTTGGCCAGTGAGACTCCTGTTCATCCGTGCCTAGGAGGAACAGGTCATCTTACCCTGCTCCTAGTTCCAGGGCTATCCTGAGGGCTAGTAGGGACCCTAGGTTCTGGAGTATGAGCCCTCCTACCATCAGGGTTGGCTCATACAGCTAGGAGTCAGGGTCAGATTTAGGGACGCTATAGGAGGTGACCTGTTTCCTGTCCTGGCCACCAGCTACCCTTTATTATTGACACCGCACAGCTGAGGGTTTCCCCCACCCTCAGCCGTGACAGTAGGACCACAACTGCTTCTTGCTGGGTGACCTTCGAAAGAGGGTGCAGCATGTATTGCCAGCTGTTTCGGCATACATGCGCGTTCTCCGGAGGGAGAGCGTTTTGGGGTTCATCGTCAACGACGCGGTTGGTGGCTTATTCCCCGCCACCTTGCCTTCCGTGTCCGTGTTGGTGATCCCTTGTCCCTCTCCATGTTCCTATCCCTGGTCGTCTGCTGACAGCATTCCGTTGGTGTTCCGGCGGTGTGCTGGTTAGGAGTGGCTGTTGGCAGCGACTGGAGTGGGAAAGTGACTGGAGAGTGGACGCAGTGTCAGTGCGGTCTCTCCGGGCTGTTTCTTTGCTGGTTTCTGGTTCCTGTGTGTTGCTCCAGAGGCTGGCAGTCGGCTCCTGGTTCCTGTGTGTTGCTCCAGGGGCTGGCAGCAGTCCTGGGGAGACTCGCATGCGCTGACACTGATTCTGCTACCTTTTCCCGTCTCCCTTCCCTGTTTTGGGTCCCTCACTAGTTTTCCCCTTTTTGTTTTGGTGGGGGGGGCTTTGAGGGGTGTGAGTGTCACGGCCTATGGTGTGTTTTGTGACACTTTCCTTCACTTGCGGTTGCCCGTGGCTACATGTGGTGTTGTTTGTATGTGGTGGCAGTGTCTCGGCCTTCTGGCTGTTTCCCAGGACATGGTTGCCTCGCATGCCGTTGCCGGCAGTAACAGGTGGAGTATGATGTTTGTGTGCAAACTTCCCCTTTAAGTGGCTTTCTTCCCTTGCCTGGTGTTGGAAGGGTTAATTCCCTTCCTAGTGAGTGAACACTGGGTGTGTCTGTGT
Source organism: Bufo bufo (assembly GCF_905171765.1). Taxonomy (NCBI): domain Eukaryota; kingdom Metazoa; phylum Chordata; class Amphibia; order Anura; family Bufonidae; genus Bufo; species Bufo bufo. Next base: position 295,755,708 of record NC_053391.1, read on the forward strand.
GTGGGTGTGGCTACTTGGTCTATTTAGCTCCTGCTGGATGCCAGTATCTGAGGGGTACTACAGCCATGGTGTTTGCTGGAGTCATCCTCCTGGTCTCATATACCATTTGCCCAGTGTGGCCCACCCTTGTGGTCATAAGTAATGTTTAGACATAGATGTTCTTATCTTATTTTATGCTAAGTGGTGTCTCTATGTTTATTGCAGCTTGTGGTTTCTGGGTTCCTGTGTGCTTTGTGTGTGTGCTGTGTCCTTTTGTGTTTGGTGTGGACATTAGCATTTCTGCACGGGTTCCAGTCTGTGTGTCTGTGGCAGGTAGGGTGTTGTACTAGTTTCACTACCTGCCATTGCCATCTGCTGTATATGTTCCCCATTCCTTGCAGCTTGGCCAGTGAGACTCCTGTTCATCCGTGCCTAGGAGGAACAGGTCGTCTTACCCTGCTCCTAGTTCCAGGGCTATCCTGAGGGCTAGTAGGGACCCTAGGTTCCGGAGTATGAGCCCTCCTACCATCAGGGTTGGCTCATACAGCTAGGAGTCAGGGTCAGATTTTAGGGACGCTATAGGAGGTGACCTGCTCCCTGTTTCCTGTCCTGGCCCAGCAGCTACCCTTTATTATTGACACCGCACGGCTGAGGGTTTCCCCCACCCTCAGCCATGACAATAACTTGTTTTTTTATATTTTATCTGTGTATGTGTATATATATATATATATATATATATAAATATATATTATTATTATTTTTTTAATCTATTTTATTTTATACTATTTTATATATATATATATATATATATATATATATATATATATAAAAGAGAAAAGAAAAGAAGCAGCACTCAAAGAATAAATGCGGGTGCAAAAAGTCCTCCTTATGAGACCTGTGACCAAGGTCCAGATTGTAAACATACAGCAAAAACGAAGGCAGCACTCCAAGTTGTGAAAAAAAGTGGAAGGTTTATTCACCCAACCAGCAGCAACGTTTCAGCTCTCTCTATGGAGCCTTTGTCCAGCTGAGTAACATGTGCATAATGGCATACATAAATAGTGGCAGTGATTAACATGATTACAAATCAATTCCAATGGTCATAAACATAAATAAGATGAATATAAAAATTACAATCATATAAAGAGTATAATTCATCCATACAGCTAGTGTACATATAGTGGCGAGTAGGCGCATACATAAAAATCCATAGTGTAATTCATAATGTGTACAATATGCCCCAATCTTGCATAATTGGTGATTATTGCAGATGTGAACAAATATGTGAATATATTGAAAAAATTACTTAAAAACCTTTGAATGGGTAAGAGGCTGAAGCAGCATGGTGGAGACTGCTGGCGTCCGGAAACAGCAGCGGCGCATGCGCCGCGCCGTATATTATCGCGAGACTTGTACCGAAACTGAGTGACGTTGCTGGCCATAACAAAGATGGCCACAATGGAAAAAATGGAGTAAGGGCGCATGCGCCACCAGGCGTTAACGCCCATCCAGCTTAACAGAGCACTAGTTGATAAGATATATACCGCATTTTCAGCAGAGAAGCCGATCCATAGATCGGGGGCCGGCGGTTCAATGCCGGTCACCGTCAGGACATCCGTCATGACAGGGGGGCGTGGCTCTCATACCAGCTCCACCCCATCGTCCAGATATATCGGCGCATCCGCTCCAAAGCGCTCGTGCCTGTCATGTAATAACCGATCCAAATCAGGGATCAGTCACAACAGACTGCAAGAGCGCAAGGATCCAATGCATCGGTAAACTTGTAATAGTAAAGATATATGAAAAAATGAGGATAACAGCAGGATTATCCAACCGTCCGTGTGATGTGACCCCAGTCCCACTTACAGGGGCTAGAGCCACAGCAGACAGACAGGGACAATCACTTCACCATTCAGCAACGCAGATAAGTACAAGAATGTGAATAAGGATCGCCGACACAGTTCCTCCAGTCTTCACCCCAAATGTCCATTCATAATATGAAGTCATAGTAAGATCCTGTATAAAACAGAGAAGATAAGGAGAAAACCAATTAGATAAATAGCACATGTTATTTTCCATAAACGTAATCAGAAAAAGAAAGGACATGCATAGTCAGCAGTCAGACTACCCTGAACTCCACATTTAAGCCCTGAGGTTTCAGGGTGCCCAAAGTATAGATCCAGTATAGTTCACGTTTTTTTAGTAATTTGACACGATCACCCCCTCGTCTGGAAGGAGTTATTTGTTCCAGAATTCTAAATCTTAGGTCATTTTGTGTGTGTTTGGCATCAGCAAAATGTTTTGACACTGGGAGATCCATTTTTTGTTTCCGAATGGAATAGCGATGTTGGTTGAGACGAGTTTTGACGTCCCAAGTAGTCTCCCCAATGTATAAAAGGTTACAAGGGCAAATCAGCAAGTAAACAACATAGGACGAGTCGCATGTTAGGTACTGTCTGATTTTCACATTCTGTCCTGAAATTGGATGGGGAAATGTATCACCTTTCAGCATCAACTTGCAGTTAATGCAATTATAGCATGGATAGCATCCCTTCCTGGTGGACCCAAAGTAAGACTCGCATGTCTCACTGGATGTGCCAATATCTGATTTAACCAGTCTGTCGCCTAAATTGCGACTGCGTCGATAGGAGCAAAGAGGTGGGGCCTTAAATTCCTCAATTTGTTCAAAGTTACTAGCCAGAATGCGCCAGTGTTTTCTGATAATTGCCGCAATAGTCGTACTATTAGTATTATACTCAGAGACAAACGGGATCCGGGGCTGGGATCGTTTAGGATCACCTAGTCCCGCCTTAATAGTCTCTTTAGTAAGGGGTTTCACCCTATTGGTGTGTTCTTGGATAAGCTTTTTAGGGTAACCGCGTATCTGGAATTTCTGGCCCATCTCTTTTAATCTGACATCAACTAGTGCTGGATCTTGTACAATTTTCTTCACACGGAGAAGTTGACTAAAAGGGAGTGACCTAAGCATAGGTTTTGGATGGTGGCTCTCGTAACGCAACAGTGTGTTTTTGTCGGTTGGTTTTACATATAGGTCGGTTATTAGCTTGTCATTTTGGATGCTAACCTGGGTATCTAAAAATTGTATTGTGGATTCAGAGTGGGAGAGTGTAAATTTCACACTAGGATCAATGGTATTAAGGAAAACGTGGAAGGCGATGAGGTCCTCCGTCGCGCCGACCCAAATCAGGAAAATGTCGTCGATGTATCGCCACCACCCCAGCACATGGCTGAAGTGGTGGCACACATAGACGACAGACTCCTCAAGATGGGACATGTAAAGATTTGCGTAAGTCGGCGCCACGTTGGACCCCATCGCGGTACCACGCAATTGTAGGAAAAAGTCATCCTGAAATAGGAAATAATTCCTGGTCAGGATGAACCTGAGAAGGGAACTTAAGAACTGTTGACAGTCAGTACTGTATTGTGTCTTTTCTAGTGTCTGTTCGATAACTCGTATACCTAACTCATGTTCTATAGAGGTATAGAGGCTTACCACGTCGAATGAAGCCAATATTGCCCCCTCTGGTATGGACAGATCTGCAATTTTGGTTAAAAAGTCATTGGTATCTCTGATATGGGAACGTGATGCTGTTGCATAAGGACGCAAGATTTTAGCAAGGAAAATAGCTACCTTACAAAACAATGAGTCCACGCCCGAGACGATGGGGCGTCCCGGGGGTGGAGTCAGGGATTTGTGTATTTTCGGTAAAGTATATAAAATGGGCGTTGTCGGCTTGTCACAATATAGAAATGAAAAAATATTGTCATCAATTATACCTTTTACTTTTGCTCTAATCAGAATATCCTTTAGTTCTCTTAACAGCACAAACTTCGGATCATTATAGATTCTCTCATAAACCTTAGTATCAGCCAATTGCTCTCTAATTTCGGCCACATAGGATCCGGTGTCCATGACCACAACCCCACCACCTTTGTCGGCGGACTTGATGGTGAGGCTGTGGTCCGAAGCCAGATCTCTAAGCGCCGAAATTTCTGCTGAAGTGATATTGGCAAATTTCAATGGGTGCTGAAGTGTATCCTGTTTGAGGCCTTCGATGTCGCGTTTGACCGCGAGACCAAAAGCCTCAATAGCAGGGTGGTCAATGACAGGAGTAAAATCACTTTTGAGAAATAACCCCAAATTTTTCAAATTCAATTCGCTAATACCTGCATTCTCAGACAAAGGTCTAGCATCCTGCTTCACAAAAAATACCTTCAACTTAATATTACGTATGAATCTCTGCAGATCCATTTCTAAATCAAACCATTTGGTGGCATTTACAGGGCAGAATGATAGACCTTTGTTTAGCAAGGACAATTGTGCAGCACTCAATTGTGCCGAAGAAATATTTACCACTGTATCATGCCCTATATCTTGCGTCTTAGAGTCCTGCCCTGTTGGGGCTGCACATTTTTCCCTTTTCTTCTGTTTATGTTGTCTCCTCCCCCCTCTGCGAGTCCTGTTGACTCGGGGGTTGCCCCTAAAAAAGGAACAGAGGGCATGGTATCCAATTGTGAATCTGTAGCAATGTCCCGAGCAGAGTGTCCCTGTGACTTTTTATTCCTAGATGGAGAGATAGGACCCAGTGTCAAAACATTTTGCTGATGCCAAACACACACAAAATGACCTAAGATTTAGAATTCTGGAACAAATAACTCCTTCCAGACGAGGGGGTGATCGTGTCAAATTACTAAAAAAACGTGAACTATACTGGATCTATACTTTGGGCACCCTGAAACCTCAGGGCTTAAATGTGGAGTTCAGGGTAGTCTGACTGCTGACTATGCATGTCCTTTCTTTTTCTGATTACGTTTATGGAAAATAACATGTGCTATTTATCTAATTGGTTTTCTCCTTATCTTCTCTGTTTTATACAGGATCTTACTATGACTTCATATTATGAATGGACATTTGGGGTGAAGACTGGAGGAACTGTGTCGGCGATCCTTATTCACATTCTTGTACTTATCTGCGTTGCTGAATGGTGAAGTGATTGTCCCTGTCTGTCTGCTGTGGCTCTAGCCCCTGTAAGTGGGACTGGGGTCACATCACACGGACGGTTGGATAATCCTGCTGTTATCCTCATTTTTTCATATATCTTTACTATTACAAGTTTACCGATGCATTGGATCCTTGCGCTCTTGCAGTCTGTTGTGACTGATCCCTGATTTGGATCGGTTATTACATGACAGGCACGAGCGCTTTGGAGCGGATGCGCCGATATATCTGGACGATGGGGTGGAGCTGGTATGAGAGCCACGCCCCCCTGTCATGACGGATGTCCTGACGGTGACCGGCATTGAACCGCCGGCCCCCGATCTATGGATCGGCTTCTCTGCTGAAAATGCGGTATATATCTTATCAACTAGTGCTCTGTTAAGCTGGATGGGCGTTAACGCCTGGTGGCGCATGCGCCCTTACTCCATTTTTTCCATTGTGGCCATCTTTGTTATGGCCAGCAACGTCACTCAGTTTCGGTACAAGTCTCGCGATAATATACGGCGCGGCGCATGCGCCGCTGCTGTTTCCGGACGCCAGCAGTCTCCACCATGCTGCTTCAGCCTCTTACCCATTCAAAGGTTTTTAAGTAATTTTTTCAATATATTCACATATTTGTTCACATCTGCAATAATCACCAATTATGCAAGATTGGGGCATATTGTACACATTATGAATTACACTATGGATTTTTATGTATGCGCCTACTCGCCACTATATGTACACTAGCTGTATGGATGAATTATACTCTTTATATGATTGTAATTTTTATATTCATCTTATTTATGTTTATGACCATTGGAATTGATTTGTAATTATGTTAATCACTGCCACTATTTATGTATGCCATTATGCACATGTTACTCAGCTGGACAAAGGCTCCATAGAGAGAGCTGAAACGTTGCTGCTGGTTGGGTGAATAAACCTTCCACTTTTTTTCACAACTTGGAGTGCTGCCTTCGTTTTTGCTGTATATATATATATATATATATATATATATATATATATATATATAATGAATTAAGCATTTGAGTGACATGGATAAGGTCTTTGTGGATTCCTCCAAATGAAGTGTGCCTGTCTATAGGGTTGAGCGAACCCGAACTATAAAGTTCGGGTTCGTACCGAACTTTAGGATTTTTGTACCCCGGACCCGAACCCAAACTTTTCAGTAAAAGTTCGGTGTTCGGTAAGTTAACGGCGCTTTTTGAAAAGCTGCCGAGCAGTCAATCAACAATCGTTTAACTATTGTGCCCTTAGAAGCCATCACAGCCATGCTTACTTATGGCATGGCTGTGATTGGCCAGTGCAGCATGTGACCCAGCCTCTATATAAGCTGGAGTCACTTAGCACTGCACGTCACTCTGCTCTTACTAGAGTAGGGATAGGATGCTGCTGCTGTGAGGGAGACAATAGGAAAGAATCCGTTATCAGAAGTACTTGTTAAGTCTGTGATCTACAGCGATTTTGTTTTGTGGGTGCAGTGCACCATTTTTTTACCCTGCCCTGAGCTCAGTGACACAGAAAAAAAACTTGTATCCGTCTGTTAGTTAGGTGGGCGTCGGCGGTCATTTTGTGCAAGTTCAGTGCACCAGCACAGCATATGTGCATTTGTGGCAGTCAAATACAAGGTTTAAACACTGCAGTTATATTCAGGGTTTAAAAAACAACAACAATTTTTTGCAAGACCCTACATCTTGGGCCTTTGCTGCATTTGTCACAGTGAAATACAAGCTTTAAATACTGCAATTATATTCTGGGTTTAAAAAAACACAAATTTTTTGCAAGATAATACATTTTGGGTCCTTTGCTGAATTTGTGACAGTCAAATACAAACTTTAAATACTGCAGTTATATCCTGGCTTTAAAAAAACACCCATATTTTGCAAGACCCTACATCTGGGGCACTTGCTGCATTTGTGACAGTTAAATACAAACTTTAAATACTGCATTTATATTCTGGGTTAAAAAAAACACCCATTTTTTGCAAGATAATACATTTTCTGTCCTTTGGTTCATTTAGAACAGTCTAATACAAGCGTTAGATACTGCTGTTAGAGTCTGGTATAAAAAAAAAACACCCATTTTGGGCAAGATAATATATTTGCAGCATTTGTTGCATTTGTAACAGTCAAATACAAACTTTAAATATTGTAGTTATATTCTGGGTTTAAAAAAACACACATTTTGGGCAAGATAATACATTTGCGGCCCTTGCTGCATTTCTGACAGTCCAATACAAGCGTTAGATTCTGCTGTTATAGTCTGGTATTAAAGGGAACCTGTCATCTGGATTTTGTGTATAGAGCTGAGGACATGGGTTGCTAGATGGCTGCTAGCACATCCGCAATACCCAGTCCCCATAGATCTGTGTGCTTTTATTGTGTAAAAAAACCGATTTGATACATATGCAAATGAACCTGAGATGAGTCAGAGCTTGAAAATATGACCCTTCTCTGGTCACACAAGTAAGATATGACTCTTTTATGTTAATTTGGATAAAAGGCAGGAAGTACAAAAATGCATCATACTTATTGAATTTGTCTGCAAATGAAATTAAAAGTGTAATTTATATGTTTAGGGTAACACAATGAACATTTAGAAACGCTTAGTGAAGGGTAGCATAGTACAGGTGACCGGTTCCCTTTAAAAAAACACCCATTTTGGGCAATAAATAAATTTGCGGCCTTTGTTGCGTTTGTGACAGTCAAATACAAACTTTAAATAATGCAGTTATATTCTGGGTTAAAAAAAAACACCCATTTTGGGCAAGATAATACATTTGCGGCCCTTGCTGCATTTTTGACAGTCCAATACAAGCGTTAGATATTGCTGTTATATTCTGGTATTAAAAAAACACCAATTTTTTGCAAGACCCTACATCTGGGACATTTGCTGCATTTGTGACAGTCAAATACAAACTTTAAATACCACAGTTATATATTCTGGGTTTAAAAAAACACCCATTTTTTGCAAGATAATACATTTTCTGTCCTTTGGTTCATTTATGACAGTCCTATACAAGCGTTAGATACTGCTGTTAGAGTCTGGTATTAAAATAACACCCATTTTGGGCAAGATAATAAATTTGCAGCATTTGTTGCATTTGTAACAGTCAAATACAAACTTTTAAATACTGCAGCTATATTCTGGGTTTAAAAAACACCCATTTTCGGCAAGATAATACATTTGCGGCCCTTGCTGCATTTCTGACAGTCCAATACAAGTGTTATATTCTGCTGTTATATTCTGGTATTAAAAAAACACCCATTTTGGGCAAAATAATACATTTGCGGCCTTTGCTGCATTTCTAAAAGTCCAATACAAGCATTAGATACTGCTGTTATATTCTGGTATTAAAGGGAACCTGTCACCTGGATTTTGTGTATAGAGCTGAGGACATGGGTTGCTAGATGGCCGCTAGCACATCCGCAATACCCAGTCCCCATAGATCTGTGTGCTTTTATTGTGTAGAAAAATGATTTGATAAATATGCAAATTAACTTGAGATGAGTCAGAGCTTGAAAATATGACTCTTCTCTGGTCACACAAGATGTTAATATGTAAATGTTAATTTGCATAAAAGGCGGGAAGTACAAAAATGCATAATACTTATTGAATTCGTCTGCAAATTAAATTAAAAGTGTAATTTATATGTTTAGGGTAACACAATGAACATTTAGAAACGCTCAGTGAAGGGTAGCATAGTAGAGGTGACAGGTTCCCTTTAAAAAAAACACCCATTTTGGGCAAGATAATAAATTTGCAGCCTTTGTTGCAGTCAAATACAAACTTTAAATACTGCAGTTATATTCTGGGTTTAAAAATACACCCATTTTGGGCAAGATAACACATTTGCGGCCCTTGCTGCATTTTTAACAGTCCAATACAAGCGTTAGATACTGCTGTTATATTCTGGTATTAAAAAAACACCCATTTTTTGCAAGACCCTACATCTGGGGCCTTTGCTGCATTTCTGACTGTCCAATACAAGCGTTAGATACTGCTGTTATATTCTGGTATTAAAAAAACACTAATTTTGGGCAAGATAATAAATTTGCGGCATTTGCTGCGTTTCTGACAGTCCAATACAAGCGTTAGATACTGCTGTTATACTCTGGTTTAAAAAAAAAACACCCATTTTGGGCAAGATGATAAATTTGCAGCCTTTGCTGCATTTCTGACAGTCCAATACAAGCAATAGATACTGCTGTTATAGTCTGGTATTAAAAAAACACCCATTTTAGGCAAGATAATACATTTGCGGCCTTTGTTGCATTTGTGACAGTCAAATGCAAACTTTAAATACTGAAGTTATATTCTGGGTTTTAAAAAAATACCCTACATCTGGGGCCTTTGCTGCATTTGTCACAGTCAAATACAACCAGTAAATACTGCAGTTACATTGTTGGTTCACAAAATAGCATTTTTTGTGACCGTGAAGTAATTGTATAAAATTCGCCTGTCACACTGTTGTGTGACCTCAAGAAATGTTTCCTCTTTATGACACTGGCACTGCCTTACTCTCAGTGAACTTAATTGTTGACTATTGGTGGTTACATTGTCGCCTGACATAAACCATCTATTAGTTTGGTGGGTGAACGCAAAGAATGAGCAGAGCGTCAAATAAGGGACGTGGCCTCGGTCGTGGTGCTGCTAGTGGAGCTCCTGTTGCATGGAGAGGATGTGGTCGATCTGTGCCAGCTACACGCACAAGTGAAACACCTTCCTCAGGTGCGAGTAGGCGACATAATCTTCAGCGTTATTTGGTCGGGCATAAACTTTCTAAACCTGAGCACAACCTGCATGACCAGGCATCTAAGTGCAAAGCACGAGCTGCAGTGGAATAGACACTTTAAAAAGAATGATAGGTCTCTGGCTCTTCCTGCTTCCTCTTCTGCTGCAGTCTCGGCCTCTTCATCCACCTCTGGAGTGACAGTGGCACCTGCCACCCCACAAACAGAGGATCTGCCAGCAACGTCACCTCCTGGGTCACCAAGCATCTCCACAATGTCCCATGGAAGCGTTCAGCTGTCTATCTCCCAAACACTAGAGCGAAAGAGGAAGTATCCCCCCACCCACCCACCCACCCGCGATCCCTGGCCCTGAATGCTAGCATTTCAAAATTACTGGACTTTGAAATGCTGTCATTCCATCTGGTGGAGACGGAGAGTATTAAAAGTCTTATGGCGGTGGCTGTCCCACAGTATGTCGTGCCCAGCTGCCACTACTTTTCCAGTCGAGCCATCCCTTCCCTGCACAACCAAGTGAGGGACAAAATCAGGTGTGTACTGCACAACGCCATCTGTGGAAAGGTCCACCTAACTACTGTTACATGGACCAGTAAGCACGGTGAGGGACGTTATATCTCCCTAACAGCACACTGGGTAAATGCAGTTGCGGCTGGGCCTGAGGCAGATAGCAGTTTGGGGCACGTCCTTCCACCACCGAGGATCGCAGGGCGCTTCTCTTTGCCTCCTGTTGCTTCCTCCTCCTACTCCGCTTCCTCATCCTCTACCGCCTTCTCATGCGGTCAGCGTAACACCTTTACTACAGCAAGTAGTAAATGACAGCAGGCAGTTTTAAAACTTATCTGTTTGGGGGAGAAACCCCATACCGCGCAGGAGCTGTGGACGGGCCTTGAACAACAGACCGATGAGTGATTGGTGCTAGTGAGCCTCAAGCCCATGGTCATGAGCGATAATGGGCAAAATATCGTAGCAGCTCTGGGCCTAGCCGGTTTGACGCACATCCCTTGCCTGGCGCATGTGCTTAATTTGGTGGTGCAAAGGCTCCTTAAAAATTACCCCGAAATGTCAGAGCTGCTGCATAAAGTGCGGGCCGCCTGTGCGCGCTTTCGGCGTTCTCACTCTGCTACTGCTCGCCTGTCAGCGCTGCAGCGTAACTTCGGCCTTTCCGCTCACCGCCTCATATGCGACATGCCCACAAGGTGGAACTCCACCTTGCACATGCTGGCCAGACTGTGCGAGCAGCAGCAGGCGATAGTGGAGTTTCAGCTGCAGCACGCACGGGTGAGTCGCTCTGCGGAACAGCACCACTTCACCACCAATGAGTGGGCCTTAATGCGAGACCTGTGTGCCTTGTTGCGCTGTTTCGAGTACTCCACCAACATGGCCAGTGCCGATGACGCCGTTACTATCCCACTTCTATGTCTCCTTGAAAAAATGCTTCGGGTGATGATGGAAGAGGATGTGGCACAGGAAGAGGAGGAAGAGGGATCATTTCCAAGGGTTTCTGGCCAGACATTCACAAGTGGCTCCGAGGGTGGATTCCTGCACCCAAAAACACCAGGTACACAATTGTCCAGCAAGGGCACAGTTCTGGAGGATGACGAGCTGGGGGATGAGGAGATGGAGGAGGAGGAACCGTGTTCACAGCAGGGTGGCAACCAAACCAGCTCATGGCCATCACTGGTGCATGGCTTGGGGGATACAGAGGACACAGATGATACACCTCCCACAACAGAGGACAGCTTGGCGTTGCCTCTGGGCAGCCTGGCACACATGAGCGATTACATGCTGCAGTGTCTCCGCAACGACTGCCGAGTTGGCCACATTCTAACTTGTGCTGATTGCTGGGTGGCCATGCTGCTGGATTCCCGTTACAAGGACAACGTACCATCCTTAATTCCGTCACTGGAGCGTGATCGCAAGATGTGCAAGTACAAGCGCACGCTGGTAGACGCGCTGCTGGTGGCATTCCCACCTGACAGCGGGGGCACAGTGGAAGCACAAGGCAAAGGCAGAGGAGGAGGAAGAGGTCGCCAATGCAGCTGTGGCACCGCCAGCACCTCAGAAGGCAGGGTTAGCATGGCCGAAATGTGGAAAAGCTTTGTCAGCACGCCACAACAACCAGCACCACCAGCTGATATGGAATGTCTTAGCAGGAGGAAGCATTTCAGCAACATGGTGGAGCAGTATGTGTGCACACGCCTACACAAGGGGGCCCAATCTTAAATTAACTCTGGGTAAGATCAGGAGCAATGTCAGGAAATATTGTTTTACTGAAAGCGTGGTTGAAGCTTGGAACAAACTTCCAGAAGATGTGGTTGGAAATCTACAGTAAGTGACTGTAAACATGCCTGGGATAAACACGTGTCTATCCTAAGATAAAAAATAAATAATATAAGGGGGCAGATGGACTAGGTGGTCTTTTATGTTGTTATTCTTCTATGTTTCTAAAATCTAACTAATGTTGAAAAAAACTTTAAAATGTTATGCAGAAAAGCGCATTAAAAATGCAATCAAAACGCTCTGAAATAGCAATGAAGTTTATAATCATTAAAAAATTTATTTTCATTTCATTAATTAGACTAGATGGGTACAAAATATTAGAACTTTATTTAACAAGTGAATACTATTCTTATGTTCATTTTTATTTACATATAGTAACATAGTATATTAGGCTGAAAAAGACATTTGTCCATCCAGTTCGGCTTGTTATTACTCGTTCACACGAACGTTTTTTGCGTTCCGTATGCGGTCCGTATGCGGAACCATTAATTTCAATGGTGCCGCAAAAAAACAGAATGTGCTTCATATGCATTCCCTTTCCGTATTTCTGTATTTCCGTTTTTCCGTTCAAAGATAGAACATATCCTATTGCCTGCAAATCACGTTCCGTTGCTCCATTCAAGTCAATGGGTCCGCAAAAAAACGGAACACATACGGAATGCACTCCGTATGTCTTCGGTATCCATTCCGTTTTGGCTGAACCATCTATTAAAAATGTTATGCCCAGCCTAATTTTTTCTATGTAATTACTCTATACTGTATATGCCATACAGAAAAACGGAATGGAAAAACTGAATGGAACCGGAATCACTACTGAAACAAAAAATGGAAAAACTTATCCGTTAAAAATGGCCTGCAAAACACTGAAAAAGCCATACAGTCATGTGAACAAGCCCTTATCCTGCAAGTTGATCCAGAGGAAGGCAAAAAAAAAACTGAGGTAGAAGCCAATTTTCTCCACTTAAGGGGAAAAAAAATTCCTTCCCGACTCCAATCAGGCAATCAGAATAACTCCCTGGATCAACGACCCCTTTCTAGTAGCTCCAGAAATACATCCAGGCCACTCTTGAACTCTTTTAGTGAACTCACCATCACCACCTCCTCAGGCAGAGAGTTCCATAGTCTCACTTCTCTTACCGTAAATAATCCTCTTCTATGTTTGTGTACAAACCTCCTTTCCTCCAGACGCAGAGGATGTCCCCTTGTCATAGTTACATGATGGGAGAGATCTCTGTACTAACCCCTGATATATTTATACATAGTAATTAGATCTCCCCTCAGTCGTCTTTTTTCTAACGCGAATAACCCTAATGTTGTTTTTCTTTCAGGGTACTGTAGTCCCCCCATTTCAGTTAGTACTTTAGTTGCCCTCCTCTGTACCCTCTCCAGCTCTGCTATATCTGCCTTGTTCACAGGAGAATATAGAGATACAAAAAAATAGAGGATTATGGTACAATTTGAAGCTCCTGGTCCTACAGACAGACCAGGTAACAGGAAGAAAGTACCTAAAGCAGAGGCTTGCAGAGGCGTGGAGGTAAAGTTTACTAGAAGAAGTGTAATGGAATTATACCCGTCCAAAGCTATGGATAGGGGGAGGCAGCACAAGTGTTTCAGTGGGTCAAAGATCAACCTTGCCCACTGGAAAGAAAAGGAGGCGGTGCGGGAAATAAAAGAAAGGGGAAAGGTAAGATAAGGGAAGAAGCCTTTGCACCCGTTGAAAAAAGAAACACGTAATAGGCGCCAAATCCCTTAATCGCTATTAGTGATAAAGATTATATTCAATTGTTACTGACCCTCCCGGGTCTTTTTGAAGATGAAAACTTAGTGCATAATAAACAAATACTCCAATATTATACTCCAATATTGGTGTTAGAGATGGAGGTAATAAAATCAAATACACTCACTTCACAGGGGGGGTAGTCACCAGGATAAGCTCAAGACACCTGAAACTATTCCTCCCCCCCCCAGCCAGGATCGCATGTAGGAATCTAAGTGACTGAACGTAGCCTACAACGAGTGGCTTCTGGTCAATCGCTTTATTAATAATACGTGGCTCAACGCGTTTCGAGGGTCTGAGGCCCTCTTCTTCAGGAGTGTGTGCTTAAAAGGATGATAAGCCCAGAACTGTACACAGTACTCCATGTGTGGTCTGACTAGTGATTTGTAAAGTGGTAGGACTATGTTCTCATCACAGGCATCTGTGCCCCTTTTGATGCAACCCATTATCTTATTGGCCTTGGCAGCAGCTGCCCGACACTGTTTTTTACAGCTTAATTTGCTGCTCACTAAAATTCCTAGGTCCTTTTCCATGTCAGTGCTACCCACTGTTTCACCATTTAGTATGTACGGGTGACTTGCATTCTTCCTTCCCATGTGCATAACCTTACATTTGTCAGTGTTAAACCTCATCTGCCACTTATCTGCCCAAGCCTGCAATCTATCCAGATCCATCTGTAGTAGTATATACTGTCCTCTTCAGTGTTAGTTTACACAGTTTAGTGTCATCTGCAAAAATTTGTATTTTACTGTGCAAGCCTTCTACAAGATCATTAATTAATATATTGAAGATAATAGGGCCCAATACTGACCCCTGAGGTACTCCGCTAGTGACAGTGACCCAATCTGAGTGTGTACCGTTAATAACCACCCTCTGTTTTCTATCACTAAGCCAGTTACTTAGGCCTCATGCACACGACCGTTGTTTTGGTCTGCATCCAAGCCGCAGTTTTTGCGGCTTGGATGTGGACCCATTCACTTCAATGGGGCACCAAAAGATGCGGACAGCTCTCCGTGTGCTTCAATAAGGAACGGGACCGGCACTCCTTGCGATGCAATAGTAATTTATTTATTCGCCACTCATGAAAAAAGTGACACTTTTTTCATGAGTAGCGAATAAAGAATTTACTATTGCATCGCAAGGAGTGCTGGTCCCGTTCCTTATTGAAGTACCTGGGGCGACGCCCGCTGACCGTGCACCCATACCTCTATGCAGTGCCACTCGATCATTTACAACAAGCTCTCCGTGTGCTGTCCGCATCCGTTGCTCCGCTCTGCGGTCCGCAAAAAAATATATAACCTGTCCTATTCTCGTCCGTTTTGCGGACAAGAATAGGCAGTTATATCAATGGCTGTCCATGCTGTTCCGCAATTTGCGTACTGCAAAACACACAACGGTCGTGTGCATGAGGCCTTACCCGCATACAAACGTTTTCTCCCAGTCCGAGCATTCTCATTTTATATACTAACCTTTTATGTGGTACAGTGTCAAATGCTTTGTATATACGACATCCATTGATTCGCCGCTGTTAAGTCTAGAACTTACCTCCTCATTGAAACTGATTAAATTAGTTTGACATGACCGATCCCTCATAAAGCCATGCTGATATGGCGTTATTTGCCTATTTTCATTGAGGTACTCTAAGATAGCATCTCTTAGGCCTCTTTCACACGGGCGTTGCGGAAAAATATGCGGGTGATGAACTATCGGCTAAAGGACCTTTGGTGACGTCAGATCACATGCTCCAATCACATGGTACATCACCGTGGTGATGGACCATGTGATTGGAGCATGTGATCTGACGTCACCACAGGTCCTATCCGATAGTTCATCTTTTGAGAAGTAAAGAAGAGACCCGGAGCTACGCGAACAAAAGGAGAAGGTGAGTTAATTTTTTTATTTTTTTTTTACCCTCAATTGATCACCTACTATGCATTCTGTATTCAGAATGCTATTATTTTCCCTTATAACCATGTTATAAGGGAAAATAATACAGTGAATAGACTGTCACCTAGCAACCATGCGTGAAAATCGCACCGCATCCGCACTTGCTTGCGGATGCTTGCGATTTTCACGCAACCCCATTCACTTCTATGGGGCTTGCGTTGCATGAAAAACGCAGAATATAGAGCATGCCGCGATTTTCACGCAACGCATAAGTGATGCGTGAAAATCACCGCTCATCTGAACAGCCCCATAGAAATGAATGGGTCGGTATTCAGTGCGGGTGCAATGCGTTCACCTCACGCATCGCATCCGCGCGGAATACTCGCCCGTGTGAAAGGGGCCTAAGGCCCCTTTCACACGAGCGTGACAGATTAGGTCCAGATGAGTTCAGGGTGTGTTCAGTGAAACTCACACCATTTTGCAAGCAAATTCAGTCAGTTTTGTCTGCAATTGCATTCAGTTGTTCAGTTTTTTCTGCGCGGGTGCAATGCGTTTGGATGCGTTTTTCACGTGCGTGATAAAAAACTGAAGGTGAACCATCAGTGAAAAACGCATCGCACGCGCACTTGCTTCCGGATGCAATGCGTTTTTCACGCAGCCTAATTCACTTCTATGGGGCCAGGGCTGCATGAAAAACGCAGAATATAGAAGAATATACAAACCGGATTCCAAAATTTGGGACACTAAACAAATTGTGAATAAAAACTGAATGCAATGATGTGGAGATGGCAAATGTCAATATTTTATTTGTAATAGAACGTAGATGACAGATCAAACGTTTAATTCGAGTAAATGTATCATTTTAAAGGAAAAATACGTTGATTCCAATTTTCACGGTTTCAACAAATCCCCAAAAAGTTGGGACAAGTAGCAATAAGAGGCTGGAAAAAGTAAATTTGAGCATAACGAAGAGCTGAAAGACCAATTAACACTAATTAGGTCAATTGGCAACATGATTGGGTATAAAAAGAGCTTCTCAGAGTGGCAGTGTCTCTCAGAAGCCAAGATGGGTAGAGGATCACCAATTCCCACAATGTTGCGCAGAAAGATAGTGGAGCAATATCAGAAAGGTGTTACCCAGCGAAAAATTGCGAAGACTTTGCATCTATCATCATCAACTGTGCATAACATCATCCGAAGATTCCGAGAATCTGGTACAATCTCTGTGCGTAAGGGTCAAGGCCATAAAACCATACTGGATGCCCGTGATCTCCGGGCCCTTAAACGACACTGCACCACAAACAGGAATGCTACTGTAAAGGAAATCACAGAATAGGCTCAGGAATACTTCCAGAAACCATTAGAAACATAGAAACATAGAATGTGTCGGCAGATAAGAACCATTTGGCCCATCTAGTCTGCCCAATATACTGAGTACTATGGATAGCCCCTGGCTCTATCTTATATGAAGGATGGCCTTATGCCTATCCCATGCATGCTTAAACTTCTTCAATGTATTTGCAGCTACCACTTCTGCAGGACGGCTATTCCATGCATCCACTACTCTCTCAGTACTCTCTCCTGATATTACTTTTAAACCTTTGCCCCTCTAATTTAAAACTATGTCCTCTTGTAGCAGTTTTTCTTCTTTTAAATATTCTCTCCTCTTTTACCTTGTTGATTCCCTTTATGTATTTAAAAGTTTCTATCATATCCCCTCTGTCTCGTCTTTCTTCCAAGCTATACATGTTAAGGTCCTTTAATCTTTCCTGGTAAGTTTTATCCTGCAATCCATGTACCAGTTTAGTAGCTCTTCTCTGAACTCTCTCCAAAGTATCAATATCCTTCTGGAGATATGGTCTCCAGTACTGAGCACAATACTCCAAATGAGGTCTCACTAGTGCTCTGTAGAGCGGCATGAGCACCTCCCTCTTTCTACTGGTAATTCCTCTCACTATACACCCAAGCATTCTGCTAGCATTTCCTGCTGCTCTATGACATTGTCTGCCTACCTTTAAGTCTTCTGAAATAATGACCCCTAAATCCCTTTCCTCAGATACTGAGGTTAGGACTGTATCACTGATTTTATATTCTGCTCTTGGGTTTTTACGCCCCAGGTGCATTATTTTGCACTTATCCACATTAAATTTTAGTTGCCAGATTTTTGACCATTCCTCTAGTTTTCCTAAATCCTTTTCCATTTGGTGTATCCCTCCAGGAACATCAACCCTGTTACAAATCTTTGTGTCATCAGCAAAAAGACACACCTTACCATCGAGGCCTTCTGCAATTTCGCTGATAAAGATATTAAACAATATGGGTCCCAGAACAGATCCCTGAGGTACCCCACTGGTAACAAGACCTTGGTCTGAATATACTCCATTGACTACAACCCTCTGTTGCCTGTCCCTCAGCCACTGCCTAATCCATTCAACAATATGGGAGTCCAAGCCCAAAGACTGCAATTTATTGATAAGCCTTCTGTGTGGGACAGTATCGAAAGCCGTACTGAAGTCTAGATAAGCGATGTCTACTGCACCTCCGCCATCTATTGTTTTAGTCACCCAATCAAAAAAATCTATAAGATTAGTTTGACATGATCTCCCTGAAGTAAACCCATGCTTTTTTTCATCTTTCAATCCATGGGATTTTAGATGTTCCACAATCCTCTCCTTAAGTATGGTATCCATTAATTTCCGCACTATTGATGTCAGGCTTACTGGCCTATAGTTGCCCGATTCCTCCCTACTACCTTTCTTGTGAATCGGCACAACATTTGCTAATTTCCAATCTTCTGGGACGACTCCTGTTGCCAGTGATTGGTTAAATAAATCTGTTAATGGTTTTGCTAGTTCACCGCTGAGCACTTTTAATAGCTTTGGGTGTATCCCATCAGGCCCCTGTGACTTATTTGTATTGATTTTAGACAGCTGACTTAGGACCTCTTCCTCTGTAAAGACACATGCATCAAAAGATTCATTAGTCTTCTTTCCTAACTGAGGTCCATTTCCTTAATTTTCCTTCGTAAAGACTGAACAGAAGTATTCATTGAGGCAGTCAGCTAGTTCTTTATCTTCTTCCATATACCTTTTGTTTTTAATTTTGTAATTCCTTGTTTTAGTTTCCTTTTTTCATTTATGTATCTGAAGAATGCCTTATCGCCTTTTTTCCCTGACTGAGCTAATTTCTCTTCTGCCTGTGCTTTAGAAGCTCTTATAACTTGTTTGGCCTCTCTCTGCCTAATCTTGTAAATTAGCCTTTTTTGTTTTTTTATAATTCCTAAATGCTATCTTTTTGTTTTCAATGATTTTGGTCACTTCTGCTGAGTACCACAGTGGTCTTTTCCTTTTTTTGCTTTTACTGACAAGCCTAATGCAATTTTCTGTTGCCTTCAATAGTGCCTCTTTTAAGTAGTCCCATTTCTCCTCTACTCCAATGAAACTGTTCCAATCTGATAGGGACTCGTATACCACTAATCTAAATTTTTGAAAAGTCAGTTTTTCTAAAATCTAAAACTTTTGTTTTTGTGTGGTGTGACTCAGTCACTGTGCTTATAGTAAACCACACTGACTGGTGATCACTAGATCCCAAGCTTTCCCCTACAGTAATATCATATACCAAATTCCCATTTGTGAATACTAAATCTAAAATGGCCTCCTTCCGGGTTGGCTCCTCAACTACTTGCTGTAGTGATAATCCCAGTAGGGAATTTAAAATATCTGTACTCCTGGCAGAACTAGCTATTTTGGTTTTCCAGTTTACATCAAGAAGAGTGAAGTCTCCCATAATGATAACTTCCCCCTTCAATGTCATTTTAGCTATTTCCTCAACTAGTAGATCATCTAATTCTTTCACTTGGCTAGGTGGTCTATATATCACACCTACACGAGTTACCTTATGATTATCAAGCTGCAAGGTAACCCAAACTGACTCTAAATTGTTCTCGCTAACTTGTATCAAATTAGATTTTATGCTTTCTTTCACATACAGGGCCACCCCTCCCCCCTTCTTGCCTTCCCTGTCTTTCCTGTATAGAGAGAACCATGGTATTGATATATCCCAGTCATTACTCCCCTTGAACCACGTCTCAGTAACAGCCACTACATCTATATTCTCAGATGCCATCATAGCCTCAAGTTCATTGATCTTATTCCCTAAACTGCGAGCATTTGTAGATAAGAATCTGAGCTTGTCATTTCTTAACCTTTGTGCTACTGGCATCTTCTGGCGTTGTTCCGGGGGGCAGTCGGACTGCTGGATTATCACTCTTTTGCCCCCCTTTCCTAGTTTAAATGCTCCTTAGCAAATACTTGGAACTGTTCACCGAGGACATTCGTTCCTTTGAGAGAAAGATGCAAACCATCTTTCTTGTACAGTTCTTTTCCATTCCAACAAGAGCTAACATGAGACACAAAGCCAAACCCTTGGTTCCGACACCATTCACCAAGCCATACATTGAATTCCTTAATGCACATCTTCCTGTCATGCTGAAGGTTATGCAAAGGCAAAACTGCAGAGAATGAAACAGTTGATGCAACCTCCCGTATATCCTTTCCAAGTGTGTGAAAAGCTTCTTTCACCTTTGAAACCTCATTGCAAGCAGATCGTTTGTCCCCAGATGGACAATAACATCCACTTCCCTTTCCTGTTTTGCTTGCCTAACAATATTAAGGATCCGTCGTCTATCCCTGCTAGCGGTAGCACCAGGGAGACATCTTACAACACCATTCTCCTCAAACTTCACACCTCTTATGATGGAATCGCCCACCAACAGCTGCTTACTATCAATCCTCACCTTCTCCTTTTTGTCTTTGGCTGCAGTCTTGCATACTTTAGGCATGGGAGATGATTGTTTCTTACCCACTGTGCTTGAGCCATCCGCCATGTTGCTCTTGCACTCTGAAAGTGCTGCAAATGAATTATGGAGAGCCACAGACTGTGGGACATGTCTTCTATCCACAACTCTCAGTCTACCAGAACCTACAGTAACCCATCTTCCATTTCTAGGGGGCCTCTGTGGCAGTGGCATTGCAATGTTCTCAGTCTGAGTTTGCTTAATGGTTAATTTACAAATCTCATATTTCAAAAAGGTAATTTCCTGTTGCATTATAGAGAGCTGTCTACAGATCAGACAGTATCCAAACCTCTGAAGAGTGGAACCTGAAATAAAAGCACAACAATTCCTGCACAGAACCAGGTCTGCCATTGCAAAGAGGAGGGGGGGAATAAAAAATAAATAAATGAATTTAAACAAACAAATCTTACTTGTTTATATTGTATCCACCTCCAGATTACCTCCTGGGTATCTCCTGAATATCTCCAATGCACTTGCAGTCCCACACTTGATTAGACCAGCACTAGATTAGCAGCCTTGAAAAAGCAGCAAGCTATAATGTCAGTGAACAAAATCCACCGTGCCATCCGCCGTTGCCAGCTGAAACTCTACAGTGCAAAGAAGAAGCCATTTCTAAGCAACATCCACAAGCTCAGGCGTTTTCACTGGGCCAGGGATCATTTAAAATGGAGTGTGGCAAACTGTTCTGTGGTCAGTCGAGTCACGATTCGAAGTTCTTTTTGGAAATCTGGGACGCCATGTCATCCTGACCAAAGAGGACAAGGACAAGTTGTTATCAACGCTCAGTTCAGAAGCCTGCATCTCTGATGGTATGGGGTTGCGTGCGTGTGGCATGGGCAGCTTGCATGTCTGGAAAGGCACCATCAATGCAGAAAAATATATTCAGGTTCTAGAACAACATATGCTACCATCCAGACGTCATCTCTTTCAGGGAAGACCCTGCATTATTCAACAAGATAATGCCAGACCACATTCTGCATCAATCACAACATCATGGCTGCGTAGGAGAAGGATCCGGGTACTGAAATGGCCAGTCTGCAGTCCAGATCTTTCACCTATAGAGAACATTTGGCGCATCATAAAGAGGAAGGTGCAACAAAGAAGGCCCAAGACGATTGAACAGTTAGAGGCCTGTATTAGAAAAGAATGGGAGAGCATTCCTATTTCTAAACTTGAGAAACTGGTCTCCTCGGTCCCCAGACGTCTGTTGAGTGTTGTAAGAAGAAGGGGAGATGCCACACAGTGGTGAAAATAGCCTTGTCCCAACTTTTTGGGGATTTGTTGACACCATGAAATTCTGATTCAACATATTTTTCCCTTAAAATGGTACATTTTCTCAGTTTAAACTTTTGTTCCGTGATTTATGTTATATTCTGAATAAAATATTAGAATTTGGCACCTCCACATCATTGCATTAAGTTTCTATTCACGATTTGTATAGTTTCCCAACTTTTTTGGAATCCGGTTTGTAGAACATGCTGCAATTTTTTTACGCAACGCACAAGTGATGCGTGAAAAACAACGCTCATGTACACAGACTCATTGAAATGGATGGGTCAGAATTCAGTGCAGGTGCAATGCGTTCAAGTCACGCATTGCACCCGTGTGGAAAACTCGTTCGTGTGAAAGGTGCCCTAGAAAACCTTCAAACAGTTTACCCACAACAGATGTTAAACTTACCGGCCTATAGTTTCCGGGCTCTGTTTTTGGGCCCTTTTTGAATATTGGCACTACATTTGCTATGCGCCAATCCTGTGGAACACTCCCTGTCAGTATAGAGTCCATAAATATCAGAAATAAGGGTCTGGCTATGACATTACTTAAAAGTGTAACTGCCATTTCACTACTAAAAATGAAATTCTTAACATGTGATGCTGAAGGGAAGAGATTCATGAAGCTGCATTTTTCAGCTAATTTTACCTTTCTGATGTCTGTATTCAGCCCTTAGCAACCATATTTCTCTGTGCCTCTCTTTTAGCAGCTTCCTAAGATGGCCTCTGCTGATTTCCTGTGATGATCTTTGCCCTTCCTTGAGGCCATCCTGTATTTCCCTCACTTCCCATAAGCCCTTGCTCTCCTCACATGAACTAGCAGGACCAATCAGAATGCAGATAACTTCCCACAGTACCCAGAGCAGTGTGTATCCTCACATACAGCTAATCAGAGACAAGCCCTGCAACTGCAATTAAATTAAATCAGTAAGCATTTCTTTTAACCTCTTAATAGCCAGCTGTCCCTCATTCTCTACCAGACTGACAGGGGGGGGAAG
This sequence comes from Bufo bufo, assembly GCF_905171765.1. Classification (NCBI taxonomy): domain Eukaryota; kingdom Metazoa; phylum Chordata; class Amphibia; order Anura; family Bufonidae; genus Bufo; species Bufo bufo. The sequence goes on from NC_053391.1 coordinate 295,778,529, forward strand.
GGCTGCTTTAGCTGCTTATATCTCTGGTTTGGTACCAGCTTATATGCGCTTTGTATTGTCTGAAAGCTGACATTCCAAGCTTTCAGACAATATCAGAATGACATAAATCTGTTCAGTACAGGGGAAGATATCAATGATAGAAATCGTGATGCTGTGAATGAAGCTGAAAGTAAAAGCAGATTTTACCCGCGATTATTCCCGACTCTATTTCTAACAGTGATTTCTCCTCTGTTGCTTGGACTAGAGCTGTCATTCTGGTCTTGTATGAAAGCCTGGACTGTCAGCTTTCAAACAAGACCAGCATATTTTTCATATTTCTAGCTGCTACGATTGAGAAGATATCACCATCTAAAACAGCCCTCTCCCTCCACTTTCTGCCTCAGCCCAGCTCCAGGCTGTCAGGGCAGAGGTCCTCCTCCCAAAGCTCATTCGTCTCTTGTTATAATACTGAGAAGATGGACTGCACATGGCAACGCTGTGAGATGAGAGCTGCTGAATAGGAAAGTAGCATGCATTTGTGGGAGTTATTAGCAGGTAAAACTGAAAATTATCAAATTTCAAATCACAAAAGCACTTATACAGCAGGGTGTACTATACCATTAGGGAATAAAAAATAAAACGGCAGTTACACTTTAATTCTCTTAGGATATGGGGGTGTATTCCATCTGGTCCTGGCGATTTGTCTATTTTAATCTTTTTAAGACGCCACAGGGCAGACTTCCTGGGTCAGACAGGGCACTTTTAAAGGGGTTGTCTGGGTTCAGAACCTGGACATACCCTTATTTTCACCCAGGCAGCCCCCCTGAGGCTAGCTAAATCGCGCAGGACACAGACTCTTCTGTTTTCAATAACACACAGTGTGTTCAGTGACGTCACCGGCTCTGATGGGCGGGCTTTAGCACTGCCCTAGCCATTTTACTGGCTAGGGCAGTGCTGAATCTCGCCCATCAGTGCCAGTGACGTCACCGGGCATCCTGGCAGACCCATAGAGAGACTCGGTACGTCACCGGGTCTCCAAAAAATTCCTTTGCCCTGCGTGATTTAGCGCAGGGCAAAGGAGAGCATCGGAGCATGAACTACTCCGATGCTCATGTCAGGAAAGCTGCCGGGGTGAAAATGTAGGTATGTCGGGTTTTGCTCTGAACCCGGACAACCCCTTTAATGGGAATTAACTTTTACATTCTGCATTTCATCTGACAGTTTATTTTCTTCAGTGAATACAGTGGAGAAAAAGATATTTAATAGCTATGATTTCTCCTCATCGCTCTCTGCAACTCCCCCCTCATTACTCTGTAGAGGGCCGACACCTTCAGATTTATACTTTTTACCATTTATATAATTGAAAAACATTTTAGAGTTAGTTTTGCTCTCTTTGGCAATTAATCTCTCGGTTTCTAGTTTGGCTACTTTTATTTGTTTTTTACATATTCTATTTTTTTCCTTATAGTTTTTCAGTGCTTCCTCGCTACCATCCTGTTTTAGTGATTTAAATGCTTTCTTTTTGTCATTTATTGCTTTTTTTACAGTTCTATTTATCCACATTGTTTTTTTCTTGTTCCTTAACCTTTTATTCCCATAAGGTATGTACCTCTCACATTTAGAATTTAGGATGCTTTTAAAAATATCAAATTTTGTGGCTGTATTTTTATTTTTGAAGACTTTGTTCCAGTTAGTTAGGCCTATGGCCTCTCTTAGTTGGCTAAAATTAGCTTTTTTGAAGTTTGTAATTTTTTTCCTTCCTGAAGAAACACTCTTTTGAATGATAATTGGAAGGTTATTACTTTATGGTCACTATTTCCCAGGTGTCCCCCGACCTGCACATTAGTGTTGATCGAGAATGCTCAGCTGAACACCTGTTCGGCTTGAGCATCTCAATGCTCGGCACATAGCGGTACTCAGCCAAGTACCATAAGTGCTTGAGCACCATGCTTGAGTCTCCTCCCATCACGTTTCTTGGCTGCTACGCCATGTTGACTACTGGCATTACAGTGATTGGCTGGCCGGAACGCGTCATCGGGTGCTATATATCACCCGATGACAGGGCCGTCTTTAATAGTGATTGGACCCTGGGCAAAAATTTACTTGGGCCCCCTGGATCCCGCCTTCCCACACCTTAGGCAATCACGCCCTCCACCACAACACACACACAAAAAATCCACACACCTGGTAGAGTCCAGTGAATTACTGTAAATACTTCCAGTTCTGAAGACTCCAGCGGGTCAGGATCAGTGCTCTGGGCAGCTGGGCTCAGGCTGGAAGTGGGCACCGCTCTGCAGGAAGGAGACCAGGGCTCGGCTCACCCTAGTGTTACAGTGCGCCCCAGCACCCCACAGTATTCAGTATAGCACCCTATAGTATACAGCACCACACAGTATGCAGTTAAGCACCCCACACTATACAGTACCCCACAGTATATAGTAGAGCAGTATAGCAGCCCACAGTATACAGCACCTCACAGTATACAACACTCCAAACTATACACGATACAGCCCCCCACACTATACAGTACAGCAGTATAGCACTCCACACTATACCGCACCCTCAGTATACATTATACAGACCCCCACAGTATACAGTACAGCAGTATAGCCCCCCACACTATACAGCCCCCCCCCCATAGTATACAGGCCCCCCACACACAGTATACAGGCCTCCCACACACAGTATACAGGCCCCCCACACAGTATACAGGCCCCCCACACAGTATACAGGCCCCCCACACACAGTATACAGGCCCCCCACACACAGTATACAGGCCCCCCACACACAGTATACAGGCCCCCCACACACAGTATACAGGCCCCTCACACACAGTATACAGGCCCCCACACAGTATACAGCACCCCACTATAAAGTAGTTTACAGTATATTAACATAATAGCCCCTGTCACCTTTTTCTGATGTAATCTTCACACAAAAAAGCTCCACAGTTAACTTCTGCAACACTCCACAGGACCTGTGATTACCTCATAGCCATGTGACCAGTAATTGCTAGGTTACTGGTCACATGGTGATGATGTCATTAAGGTCCTAAATCACAGTACGATCATGATGCCTGGAATCCTGGTAGAGCTGACAGCCTGACACCCGGGGCAGTGGCTAGCAGGGCTCAAGAGGCAGCTGCCTTGGGCCCCCCAGGAGCAACTGGGCCCGGGGCAGCTGCCCCTTTTGCCCCTTGGTAAAGACGGCCCTGCCCGATGACGTATGTTCTGCTCATTCGTAGTCAGGTAGAGCTGAGCATAGGAAGGGACAGAGATTGTAGGGAGTGCAATTGAATATTTTTTTTGTACAAAAATGTTTCAGAGACCCAAAAGTCCTTGTAAGGACTATTGTGTGTGACAGCAGCAATATATGCATGTAGCGCAACCTGTGCTAAATTGCTCAGTGTAAGGGAGAGCTGTGCATAGAAAAGGGACAGACAGTCTAATAGGAGTGTAATAGGAAGGTTTTTATACAAAAGCTTTTCAGAGACCCAAAAGTCCTTTTAAGGACTATTGTGTGTGACAGCAGCAATATATATTTTTAGCGCATCCTGCGCAAAATGCTGTGTAATAGGCCGCTGCGGACAGTTAAATTATTTGCGCCACATCTCCTGTTTAAAGTGTGCGCATCCCTAAAATATCAGTGACATCCGGTGTACTTTTCCCGTAGACACTGTAAACATTGACATTACCTGTGGTACCTGTCCCTTATAATGTTTTATCATCACAAATACCTTTGTAAAATTTTTTGCGCATACACTTCCAAATCCTACACTACTGTACGTGTGACATACTTTCAAGCATATATCACATTTAAAATGAAGAAGGCGAGCAATAAGGGACGAGGAAGTGGCTGTGATGCTAATGGTGCACGCAGAGGCTGTGGCCCTGGGCACGGAGAAACTGTGCCTGCTGCCAGAGCACAAGAAAAACAATCATCCACGTTACCTAGCTTCATGTCCCAGTTTGCAGGGCGGCGCAGGATAACGCTCGTGAAGTCAGCCCAGTGCGAGTAGGTGGCCGGTTGGATTGCAGCAGATAATGCTTCCAGTCAGTTAAGCACCACCTTGTCTTCCACCAAGTCCGATCTCAGTAGCCAGGAGTCTGGTCAACACAATCCTCACTCTGATCCTCCTTCGCCCACCATGTACAGTCTGGCCAAACAAGTGACCCCACACTCAGAGGACCTCCTTTCATCGCGAAAGGATATTCAGAGGACCTCTTTTCATCGCGATTACTTGATTTGGCCCTCTCGCAATGAGATCTTGTGCCCTGATTCCCAACCTCTTGAGCATCCACAGTCACAAGAACATGATGGTGGGGAATGGCAATTAGTGTTTAATGAGGTGGATGATGAAGAGACACAGTTGCCAATGAGTCAATTGCAATCACTATCTCAAGAGTTTGATGAAGAGGATGAGACACAGTTGTCAATCACTGAGGTTGAGGTTAGGTCAACAAATCAGGAGGATGATCAGAGTAAGGAAGTGGAAGAGGAGGTGGTGGATGATGAGGTCACTGACCCAACCTGGAAAGGTGGAAAGCCGAGCGACGACAGCATTACAGATGGGGAGGGATCTGCAGTACCGCAACAGGCTGAAAGAGGCAGTGGGGTGCCAAAAGGGAGGAGGCGGGCCACACCAAACAGGCCCACAACTGTTCCACAGATCACCCCCTTGTGGAAATTTCCTTGATAAGGGGTAGATATTCCGCAGTATGGCGCTTTTTTGAGGAAAGTGCGGACGACAAAAGAATATTAGTTTGCAACCTGTGTCATACGAAAATGAGCCGGGGCGTAAACACTAGCAACCTCACCACCACCAGCATGATCCGCCACATGGCATCCAAGCACCGTAATAAGTGGGACGAACGCCTGGGTCCACAATCTGTGTCTGCGGGTCACACCACTGCCCCCTCTTCCCCTATGTTAAGTGCTGGCCAATCCCCAGTCGAAGACCTGCACCTGGACCTTCGCAAGCACCATCAGCAACCACATCAACTTGCGTGTCCCAGCGCAGCATCCAAATGTCCTTACCCCAGGCCTTTGAACACAAGCGAAAATACCCAGCAAACCACCCAGAGGCAATATCACTAAATGCGCAGCTTTCCAAATTACTGGCTATGTAAATGTTGCCATTTAGGCTTGTGGACACTGAGGCCTTCCGCAGCCTGATGTCGGGGGCCGTCCCGTGTTATGCAGTCCCCAGCTGCCACTATTTTTCAAGGTGTGCCGTTCCCACCTTACACCAACATGTGTCCCGTAACATCACACGTGCCCTGACCAACGCAGTTACTGGGAAGGTCCAGTTAACCACTTAGACATGGACAAGTGCATTCGGCCAGGGACGCTACGGCACACTGAATGAATATTGTGGAGGCCGGGAGTGAGTGCTACCGACGCCAAGGATTGCGGTCCCTACAATGATCAGGGTTTCCGCCAGCACCTACGTTAGAGGCTCCAAACCCCACTTCTCCTCCTCCGCCTACTCCTCCACTTCCACCTCCAAATTATTCACGTGCAGCAGTCAGTCATCAGTCAGTAGCTGGAATCAGTGTAACACTGCAGTTGGGAAGCGGCAACAGGCTGTGCTGAAGCTGATATGCTTAGGGGACAAACAGCACACCATCGCAGAGCTGTGGCAGGGGATAAGAAACCAGACTGAACTGTGGCTCTCGCCACTCAAACTACAAACAGGCATGGTTGTGTCTTATAATGGCCGTAACTTGGTGGCGGTTTTGGAGCTCGGCAAGCTCAGACACATCCCATGCCTTACCCACATGTTCAACCTTGTGGTTCAGCGGTTTATCAAAACCTTCCCCAATTTGCATGAGTGATTGGTGAAGGTGCGCCGCGTGTGTGCACATTTCCGCAAGTCATCGACAGCTTCAGTCGGTATGTCAACACTGTGTGACGTGAGCACGCGCTGGAAATCCACATTCCACATGTTGGCAAGGCTTTGTAAGCAGCAGAGGGCAGTAGTGGAATACTAGCTCCAACATGGCGTTGCCTTTCCAGTCAGCTTCCCCTATTCACAAGCGAGGAGTGGGCATGGATGCCTGACCTCTGTGAGGTTTTAAGAAACTTTGAGGAATCAACACAGATGTTGAGCGGCGCTCCCGCTTCTGTGCCCACTCAAACGCTCGCTGCTCACAATTAAGGACAATGCTTTGCAAGAGGTGGAAATGGGGGAAGATATTACACAGGTTGATAGCCAGACCACCCTCAGTTCGTCTTCTTAGCGCGAAATGGACGATGAAGAGGAGGAGGAGCAGGAGAAGGTTGCCTCCGCTACAGAGGGTAGTACCCATGGTTGGGAGACAAGGGGATCACACAGCAGTTCCAACAGAGACAGGGCAACACTTTCCAAAGCCTGGGACAGTTTCATGACACCCCGCCAGCACCCTCACCCTGATGCACGGCATAGTGTCACAAGGAGGGAAAAATTTTGGAAGATGGTGAAGGAGTACATAGCAGTCCGTGTCAGTGTCCTCAATGATCCCTCAGTGCCTTACAACTACTCGGTGTCCAAGCTGGACACGTGGTACAAACTGGCGCTCTACGTCTTAGAGGTGCTGGCCTGCCATGCCGCCAGCGTTTTGTCTGAGCGGGTATCTAGTGCTGCTGGTGGCATTATAACAGATAAGCGTATCCGCCTGTCAACTGAAAAGGCAGACAGGTTGACTCTTATAAAAATGAACAAGGCCCGGATTGACCATGACTTATCGACTCCACCAGAGGAAAGCTGATAAACATAAAGGGACTTTAAATGTGTTGTTTATAATTTACTGAATACACTGTATTCCCATGCAATCTTCCTTTTCTCATCCTCCTTCTACTCTTCCATCATATCAACACATGTTTATTCGTCGCATATAATGCCATCACATATATGCCCTTCGCATATAATGTTTTACAGGGTCAGCTGACCAGCAGGCCCTCACCTACAATGTTTTACAGGGTCAGCTCACCAGCCGGCCCTCGCATATAATTTTTTAGAGGGTCAGCCCACCAGCAGGCCCTCACATATAATTTTTTTGAAGGTTAGCTCACCAGCAGGCCTTCACCTACAATCTTTTACAGGGTCAGCTCACTAGCAGACCCTCACCTACAATGTTTTACAGGGTCAGCTCACCATCAGCCCCTCACGTACAATGTTTTACAAGGTCCGTTCACCAGCAGGCCCTCGCATATAATTTTTTAGAGGGTCAGCTCACCAGCAGGCCCTCACATATAATGTTTTACAGGGTCAGCTCACCAGCAGGCCCTCGCATATAATTTTTTAGAGGGTCAGCTCAACATTAGGCCCTCACATATAATGTTTTACAGGATCAGCTCACCAGCAGGCCTTCACCTACAATCTTTTACAGGGTCAGCTCACCTGAAGGCTCTTGCATATATTGTTTTAGAGGGTCAGCTCACCTGCATGCCCTCACCTACAACCATTTAGAGGGTCAGCTCACCAGCAGGCCCGCACCTAAAATCTTTTACAGGGTTAGCTCACCAGCAGGCCCGCACCTAAAATATTTTACAGAATCAGCTCACCAGCAGGTCCTCGCATATAATTTTTTACAGGGTCAGCTAACCAGCAGGACCTTGCAAATAATTTTTTAGAAGGTTAGCTCACCTGCAGGCCTTCACCTACAATCTTTTACAGGGTCGGCTCAACAGCAGGCCGGCACCTAAAATCTTTTATAGGTCAGCTCACCTGCAGGCCCTCACCTCATGCTGCCTTGCTTGGATGTGGTAGCCGTAGCTGTTTCTCAGGCTCCCTCTCTGGAATTGAACTATGATTCCCCCGTTACCTGTGGTCATCATGGTTTACGCTGAAAATAACATCGAAAGTTGATAGGGCAGACATCCGAATGGATCGTCGTTGTCACGGGAACGTGCGATCGGCCCTAGTTATCTAGAGTCAATAAAGCGGCAGCAGGCCCTCGTCCATAATGTTTTAGAAGGTCAGATCAGCAGGCCCTTGCTCCAAATGCTTTTGAGGGTCATCAGCAGGCCTTGACCTACAATCTTTTACAGGGTCAGCTCACCTGCAGGCGGGCACCTAAAATATTTTATAGGTCATCTCACCTGCAGGCCCTCACCTCATGCTGCCTTGCTTTGATGTGGTAACCGTAGCTGTTTCTCAGGCTCCCTCTCTGGAATCGAACTATGTTTCGCCCATTACCCGTGGTCACCATGGTTTGTGCTGAAATTAACATCAAAAGTTGATAGGGCAGGCATCCGAATGGATTGTCGTTGTCACCGGAACGTGCGATCGGCCCTAGTTATCTAGAGTCATTAAAGCGGCAGCAGGCCCTCGTCCATATTGTTTTAGAAGGTCAGATCAGCAGGCCCTTGCTCCAAATGCTTTTGAGGATCACCAGCAGGCCTTCACCTACAATCTTTTTACAGGGTGAGCTCATCTGCAGGCTTTCACCTAATTATACCTAATAGGTAATTTGCGCGCATGCTGCCTTGCTTGGATGTGGTAACTGTAGTGTCACACCTGTGACAGGTGTTAGAAGGTCTGAAAGACTAACTGCACATGAGTGATCTGACAGCCTCTTTTGGTTTCACTTTGTCTGTGTGTTGCTGGTATGTACACACCTCCTGTTCAGGTGTGGATCATGTGACCTTTACCTCTCCCTATTTAGTCTGACTTTACTCATCACTCCTTGCTCTGGATAGCTTCATTTGGTTTTGGAAGAGTTGGAGTAAGGTTCTTGTTGAAGTTCTGTTTATCCATCATGCTCAGAAGTTAAGTGTTCCACTTGTTGTGTTTTGCATCCCCCCCCCAGTTGTTTATTAGGCCTCAGCGAGAAGCTGGTTCCTTCACCAGGGAAGGAACGGGTTGTCTCTGCCCTGTTATTACCTTTAGGGCATCTGAGAGTCACCAGGGTTTTCTAGGTTCCTGTGTATCGGCATTTCTACCATCGAGAGGTGCCCATATGGATAGGAGTTAGGGCCAGGAGCAGGGTTTTATAGGTGGTGACCCTTTCTCCTTCCCTAGCTGTGAGGCCTAGTGTCTTTCCCCTTCCTTCTTGTTGTCTTTTGGTGTTGTCCCCTACTACATCGGCGGCAGCAGGCCCTCGCCATAATGTTTTAGATGGCCAGATCAGCAGGCCTTTGCTCCAAATGTTTTTGAGAGTCACCAGCAGGCCATCAATCATCATTTTTCAAGGCTGTGTATGATGCCCTCCTTTATGTGTAACAAAGGATGTATTGGAGTGCCGTTTCCTTGTAATTTTTGGTAGCCCTTTCACTTAGTGCATAGGTTTTATGAGTGTAGGAAACCCACTACATGAACAATGGTAACACAGTGTGAATGAGGTCCTCCTTTATGTGATATACAGGTTGTATCGAAGTGCCTCTTCCTTGTAATTTTTGGCAGCACTTGCACTTTATATACAAGTAAATATACAGGAAAGAATGCTTCCTAACAATTTTTCCTCTAAAATTGATTTTATCTTCGGTTTTGTGCGTATTATTCAGTCTGTAAAAGTGGCGTACTACTCGGACAACATCGTTCCCAGCAGCAACCTGGGAATCCAAGATGCATCCAGACATCCTCCCCATGCTGTTCCCGAACCATTTAGGTGGTGTTTCCATCATTTTCTGACCTTTTCCTATGAACCAGGCACCCTCCCCTCTTCAGAGCAGGGGGTGCCTGGTTTAATGCTCAGGTTCTCCCATTGATTTCCATTATACTCCCGATGTGTTCAGCCAGAGCACCCGAGCACTTTGGTGCTCGATCAACACTACTGCACATCTGTTGCTCTGTCAGGTCTTTTAGTTAATACTTAGTCCAGTATGGCTGTCTCTCTAGTCGGGTCCTGAACCAGTTGGGAAAGGTAATTGTCTTTGGTTATTGCCAAGAACCTGTTTCCTTTATGATATATACAAGTTTCAGCTTCCCAGTTTATATCTGAGTAGTAATAATAACCACCTCATTATGATTTGCCACCTCGTCTATCTCGTTTAGTTGTAGATTTTCTCTGAACTTTGGTATATTAGGTGGTTTATAATAAACTCCTATTAGTAATTTATTATTATTTTTGCCTCCATGTATTTCTACCCACAGTTACTCCACATGTTCATGTCCCTCACTTATATCTTCTCAGACTGTGGGCTTTAGAAAGGATTTTATATAAAGGCAGACCCCTCCCCCTCTCCGGTTTTGGCGATCCTTTCTAAACAGACTGTAACCTTGTACATTAACTGCCCAGTCATAGCTATCATCCAGCCATGTCTCAGTTATTCCCACAATGTTATAGTCCTCCTCACACATCACTAATTCTAGTTCCCCAGTTTTATTAGTCAGGCTTCTAGCATTAGTATACATACAATTAAGAGGTTTATGTATATTTTTTACTCTATACTTTTCCTTCTGAGCTGTTCTAGTCCCTCATTCCATTGCTCCCCGAGTTCCTTTACCTCGCCCCCGGTCTCTATCTGCACGATCTTCCCATCCTATAACGTAATTACCCTCCCCCCCAGTCCATAGTTTAACCACTTCTCCAAGCTGTATATTTTCTGATTAATCTACAGTCGTTGCCAAAATTTTTGAGAATTACATAAATATTGGAAATTGGGAAAGTTTCTGCTTAAGTTTTTATAATAGCAATTTGCATATACTCCAGAATGTTATGAAGAGTGATCAGATGAATTGCATAGTCCTTCTTTGCCATGAAAATTAACTTAATCCCAAAAAAAACTTTCTACTGCATTTCATTGCTGTCATTAAAAGGACCTGCTGAGATCATTTCAGTAATCGTCTTGTTAACTCAGGTGAGAATGTTGACGAGCACAAGGCTGGAGATCATTATGTCAGGCTGATTGGGTTAAAATGGCAGACTTGACATGTTAAAAGGAGGGGGATGCTTGAAATCGTTGTTCTTCCATTGTTAACCATGGTGACCTGCAAAGAAACGCGTGCAGCCATCATTGCGTTGCATAAAAATGGCTTCACAGGCAAGGAAGGATATTGTGGCTACTAAGATTGCACCTCAATCAACAATTTATAGGATCATCAAGAACTTCAAGGAAAGAGGTTTAATTCTTGTTAAGACGGCTTCAGGGCGTCTAAGAAAGTCCAGCAAGCGCCAGGATCGTCTCCTAAAGAGGATTCAGCTGCGGGATCGGAGTGCCACCAGTGCAGAGCTTGCTCAGGAATGGCAGCAGGCAGGTGTGAGCGCATCTGCACACACAGTGAGGCGAAGACTTTTGGAAGATGGCCTGGTGTCAAGAAGGGCAGCAAAGAAGCCACTTCTCTCCAAAAAAAAAAATCAGGGACAGATTGATCTTCTGCAGAAAGTATGGTGAATGGACTGCTGAGGACTGGGGCAAAGTCATATTCTCCGATGAAGCCTCTTTCCGATTGTTTAGGGCATCTGGAAAAAGGCTTGTCCGGAGAAGAAAAGGTGAGCGCTACCATCAGTCTTGTGTCATGCCAACAGTAAAGCATTGTGAGACCATTCATGTGTGGGGTTGCTTCTCATCCAAGGGAGTGGGCTCACTCACAATTTTGCCCAAAAACACAGCCATGAAGAAAGAATGGTACCAAAACACCCTCCAACAGCAACTTCTTCCAACAATCCGACAACAGTTTGGTGAAGAACAATGCATTTTCCAGCACGATGGAGCACCGTGCCATAAGGCAAAAGTGATAACTAAGTGGCTCGGGGACCAAAACTTTGACATTTTGGGTCCATGGCCTGGAAACTCCACAGATCTTAATCCCATTGAGAACTTGTGGTTAGAGTTGAGCGAACACCTGGATGTTCGGGTTCGAGAAGTTCGGCCGAACTTCCTGGAAATGTTCGGGTTCGGGATCCGAACCCGAACCGAACTTCGTCCCGAACCCGAACCCCATTAAAGTCAATGGGGACCCGAACTTTTCGGCACTAAAAAGGCTGTAAAACAGCCCAGGAAAGAGCTAGAGGGCTGCAAAAGTCAGCAACATGTAGGTAAATCCCCTGCAAACAAATGTGGATAGGGAAATGAATTAAAATAAAAATAAAATATAAAAAAATTAACCAATATCAATTGGACAGAAGTCCCATAGCAGAGAATCGGGCTTCACGTCAGCAGAGAATCAGTCTCTACATGCCATAGCAGAGATTCTGGCTTCATGTCAGCAGAGAATCAGTCTCTTCATGCCATAGCAGAGAATCTGGCTTCATGTCAGCAGAGAATCAGTCTTCATGTCATAGCAGAGAATCAGGCTTCACGTCACCCACCACTGGAACAGGCCACTGTCACATATTTAGGCCCAGGCACCCAGGCAGAGGAGAGAGGTCCCATAACAAAGATTCAGGCTTCATGTCAGCAGAGAATCAGTCTTCATGTCATAGCAGAGAATCAGGCTTCACGTCACCCACCACTGGAACAGGCCACTGTCACATATTTAGGCCCAGGCACCCAGGCAGAGGAGAGAGGTCCCATAACAAAGATTCAGGCTTCATGTCAGCAGAGAATCAGTCTTCATGTCATAGCATAGAATCAGGCTTCACGTCACCCACCACTGGAACAGGCCACTGTCACATATTTAGGCCCCGGCACCCAGACAGAGGAGAGGTTCATTCAACTTTGGGTTGCCCCGCAATATAATGGTAAAATGAAAATAAAAATAGGATTGAATGAGGAAGTGCCCTGGAGTACAATAATATATTGTTAAGGGGAGGTAATTAATGTCTAATCTGCACAAGGGATGGACAGGTCCTGTGGGATCCATGCCTGGTTCATTTTTAAGAACGTCAGCTTGTCCACATTGGCTGTAGACAGGCGGCTGCGTTTGTCTTTAATGACGCCCCCTGCCGTGCTGAATACACGTTCAGACAAAACGCTGGCCGCCGGGCAGGCCAGCACCTCCAAAGCATAAAAGGCTAGCTCTGGCCACGTGGACAATTTGGAGACCCAGAAGTTGAATGGGGCCGAACCATCAGTCAGTACGTGGAGGGGTGTGCACAGGTACTGTTCCACCATGTTAGTGAAATGTTGCCTCCTGCTAACACGTTCCGTATCAGGTGGTGGTGCAGTTAGCTGTGGCGTGGTGACAAAACTTTTCCACATCTCTGCCATGCTAACCCTGCCCTCAGAGGAGCTGGCCGTGACACAGCTGCGTTGGCGACCTCTTGCTCCTCCTCTGCCTTCGCCTTGGGCTTCCACTGGTTCCCCTGTGACATTTGGGAATGCTCTCAGTAGCGCGTCTACCAACGTGCGCTTGTACTCGCGCATCTTCCTATCACGCTCCAGTGTAGGAAGTAAGGTGGGCACATTGTCTTTGTACCGGGGATCCAGCAGGGTGGCAACCCAGTAGTCCGCACACGTTAAAATGTGGGCAACTCTGCTGTCGTTGCGCAGGCACTGCAGCATGTAGTCGCTCATGTGTGCCAGGCTGCCCAGAGGTAAGGACAAGCTGTCCTCTGTGGGAGGCGTATCGTCATCGTCCTGTGTTTCCCCCCAGCCACGCACCAGTGATGGGCCCGAGCTGCTTTGGGTGCCACCCCGCTGTGAACATGCTTCATCCTCATCCTCCTCCACCTCCTCCTCATCCTCGTCCTCCTCGTCCTCCAGTAGTGGGCCCTGTCTGGCCACATTTGTACCTGGCCTCTGGTGTTGCAAAAAACCTCGCTCTGAGTCACTTCGAAGAGACTGGCCTGAAAGTGCTAAAAATGACCCTTCTTCCTCCTCTTCCTCCTGGGCCACCTCCTCTTCCATCATCGCCCTAAGTGTTTTCTCAAGGAGACATAGAAGTGGTATTGTAACGCTGATAACGGCGTCATCGCCACTGGCCATGTTGGTGGAGTACTCGAAACAGCGCAACAGGGCACACAGGTCTCGCATGGAGGCCCAGTCATTGGTGGTGAAGTGGTGCTGTTCCGCAGTGCGACTGACCCGTGCGTGCTGCAGCTGAAACTCCACTATGGCCTGCTGCTGCTCGCACAGTCTGTCCAGCATGTGCAAGGTGGAGTTCCACCTGATGGGCAAATCGCATATGAGGCGGTGAGCGGGAAGGCCGAAGTTACGCTGTAGCGCAGACAGGCGTGCAGCAGCAGGGTGTGAACACCGGAAGCGCGAACAGACGGCCCGCACTTTATGCAGCAGCTCTGACATGTCGGGGTAGTTGCGAATGAACTTCTGCACCACCAAATTCAGCACATTCGCCAGGCAAGGGATGTGCGTCAAACCGGCTAGTCCCAGAGCTGCAACGAGATTTTGCCCATTATCGCACACCACCAGGCCGGGCTTGAGACTCACCGGCAGCAACCACTCGTCGGTCTGTTGTTCTATACCCCGCCACAACTCCTGTGCGGTGTGGGGCCTGTCCCCCAAACATATGAGTTTCAGAACGGCCTGCTGACGTTTACCCCGGGCTGTGCTGAAGTTGGTGGTGAAGATGTGTGGCTGACTGGATAAGCAGGTGGAAGAAGAGGAGGAGGAAGCTGAGTAGGAGTAGGAGGAGGAGGAGACAGGAGGCAAAGAATGTTGCCCTGCGATCCTTGGCGGCGGAAGGACGTGCGCCAAACAGCTCTCCGCCTGGGGCCCAGCCGCCACTACATTTACCCAGTGTGCAGTTAGGGAGATATAGCGTCCCTGGCCGTGCTTACTGGTCCACGTATCTGTGGTTAGGTGGACCTTGCCACAGATGGCGTTGCGCAGTGCACACTTAATTTTATCGGACACTTGGTTGTGCAGGGAAGGCACGGCTCTCTTGGAGAAGTAGTGGCGGCTGGGAACAACATACTGTGGGACAGCAAGCGACATGAGCTGTTTGAAGCTGTCTGTGTCCACCAGCCTAAATGACAGCATTTCATAGGCCAGTAGTTTAGAAATGCTGGCATTCAGGGCCAGGGATCGAGGGTGGCTAGGTGGGAATTTACGCTTTCTCTCAAATGTTTGTGAGATGGAGAGCTGAACGCTGCCGTGTGACATGGTTGAGATGCTTGGTGACGCAGGTGGTGGTGGAGGTGCCAACGTTCCTCCAGAGGCGGAGGAAGAGGCCGAGGCGGCGGCAGCAGCAGAAGAGGCCGAGGCGGCAGCAGCAGAAGAGGTAGCAGGGGGAGCCTGAGTGACTTCTTTGTTTTTAAGGTGTTTTCTCCACTGCAGTTCATGTTTTGCATGCAGGTGCCTGGTCATGCAGGTTGTGCTAAGGTTCAGAACGTTAATGCCTCGCTTCAGGCTCTGATGGAACAGCGTGCAAACCACTCGGGTCTTGTCGTCAGCACATTGTTTAAAGAAGTGCCATGCCAGGGAACTCCTTGAAGCTGCCTTTGGGGTGCTCGGTCCCAGATGGCGGCGGTCAGTAGCAGGCGGAGTCTCTTGGCGGCGGGTGTTCTGATTTTGCCCACTGCTCCCTCTGTCTTTTGCTACGCTGTTGGCTCGGTCTCACCACTGCCTCTTCCTCCGAATTCTGAAAGTCAGTGGCACGACCTTCATTCCATGTGGGGTCTAGGACCTTATCGTCCCCTGCATCGTCTTCCACCCAGTCTTTCTCCCTGACCTCCTGTTCAGTCTGCACACTGCAGAAAGACGCAGCAGTTGGCACCTGTGTTTCGTCATCATCAGAGACGTGCTGAGGTGGTATTCCCATGTCCTCATCATCAGTAAACATAAGTGGTTGTGCGTTAGTGCATTCTATCTCTTCCACCCCTGGGGAAGGGCTAGGTGGATGCCCTTGGGAAACCCTGGCAGCAGAGTCTTCAAACAGCATAAGAGACTGCTGCATAACTTGAGGCTCAGACAGTTTCCCTGATATGCATGGGAGTGATGTGACAGACTGATGGGCTTGGTTTTCATGCGCCATCTGTGCGCTTTCTGCAGAAGACTGGGTGGGAGATAATGTAAACGTGCTGGATGCACTGTCAGCCACCCAATTGACTAATGCCTGTACCTGCTCAGGCCTTACCATCCTTAGAACGGCATTGGGCCCCACCAAATATCCCTGTAAATTCTGGCGGCTACTGGGACCTGAGGTAGTTGGTACACTAGGACGTGTGGCTGTGGCAGAACGGCCACGTCCTCTCCCAGCACCAGAGGGTCCACTAACACCACCACGACCATGTCCACGTCCGCGTCCCTTATTAGATGTTTTCCTCATTGTTCCCGTTCACCACAATTTTGAAAATGGCAAATTTGGGAATACTTTTTCAACCCAGAACAAAATCTGTGCTTTTACGGTCACTACTAATAATTTGACCAGCTAAAACATTACAGATTTGGTTGAATATAAATGTGAGGCCTATTTTTTACACGCTGTGTGACAGATATACCTTTAATCACAGAATTAGACTTGTATCTGCACGGTAGCGTGTGTGTTAAGTTTTTCAGAATGAAACTATCAGCACCTTGAATCTAAGATATCCTTTTTGGGATAGATTTAAAGTAGGCCTGATATAGCAGAAACTACTAATTTTGAGAATGGCAAATTTGGGAATAGTTTTTCAACCCAGAACAAAAACTGTGCTTTTACGGTCACTACAAATAATTTGACCAGCCAAAACAGTACAGATTTGGTTGAATATAAATGTGAGGCCTATTTTTTACACGCTGTGTGACAGATATACCTTTAATCACAGAATTAGACTTGTATCTGCACGGTAGCGTGTGTGTTAAGTTTTTCAGAATGAAACTATCAGCACCTTGAATCTAAGATATCCTTTTTGGGATAGATTTAAAGTAGGCCTGATATAGCAGAAACTACTAATTTCGATAATTGCAAATTTGGGAATAGTTTTTCAACCCAGAACAAAAACTGTGCTTTTACGGTCACTACAAATAACTTGACCAGCTAAAACAGTACTGATTTGGAGGAATATAAATGTCAGGTCTATTTTTTAGGCGCTGGGTGACAGGCTCAACTTGCCCCTGATGTAGTATATGGCCAAAAAATAACCACACTATTGATGGTTAAATGCACTTGGGTATCACAGGCTCAGCCTGCACCTGATGTAGTATATGGCCAAAAAATAACCACACTGTTGATGGTTAAATGCACTTGGGTGACACAGGCTCAGCCTGCAGCTGATGTAGGATATAGCAAAAAATAACCACACTATTGATGGTTAAATGCACTTGGTGGTAGCTTGTGCTGGCGCACCACAAGCCACAAAATGGCCGCCGATCACCCCAGAAAAAAGTGATCTAAAAACGCTCTGGGCAGCCTAAAAAAAGTGAGCAATTCAATATTAGCACTTCAATGATCCACAGCTGGAGATCGATCACTGAATTAAGTCTTTTGGAGGAGTTAATCTGCCTAATCTCGCCCTAACATCGCAGCAGCAACCTCTCCCTATGCTTGAATCAGCAGAGTGACGTGCAGCGCTACGTGACCCAAGCTTATATAGAGGCTGGGTCACATGCTGCACTGGCCAATCACAGCCATGCCAATAGTAGGCAAGGCTGTGATGGCCTCTTGGGGCAAGTAGTATGACGCTTGTTGATTGGCTGCTTTGCAGCCTTTCAAAAAGCGCCAAGAAAGCGCCGAACCCGAACCCGGACTTTTACGAAAATGTTCGGGTTCGGGTCCGTGTCACGGACACCCCAAAATTCGGTACGAACCCGAACTATACATTTCGGGTTCGCTCATCCCTACTTGTGGTCAATCCTCAAGAGGCGGGTGGACAAACAAAAACCCACTAATTCTGACAAACTCCAAGAAGTGATTATGAAAGAATGGGTTGCTATCAGTCAGGAATTGGCCCAGAAGTTGATTGAGAGCATGCCCAGTCGAATTGCAGAGGTCCTGAAAAAGAAGGGCCAACACTGCAAATACTGACTCTTTGCATAAATGTCATGTAATTGTCGATAAAAGTCTTTGAAACGTAAGAAGTGCGTGTAATTCTATTTCACTACATCACAGAAACAACTGAAACAAAGATCTAAAAGCAGTTTAGTAGCAAACTTTGTGAAAACTAATATTTGTGTCATTCTCAAAACTTTTGGCCACGACTGTACATTGGAAGGTGGTAAGACGCAAAGTTCAGTAAACACATGGAACTTTATATTTAACCCCTTCACTACCGAGCCACTTTTCACCTTAAATACCAAGCTGATTTTTGCAAATCTGACATGCATCACTTTATGTGCTAATAACTTTGGGACGCTTTTACTTATCCAAGCCATTCTGAGATTGTTTTCTCATGAAACATTGTACTTCATGACAGTGGCACATTTGCTTCCATATATTTCACCTTTATTTATAAAATAATCCCAAATTTACCCAAAATTTGAAGAAAAAAAAACACAATTTTCTAAATTTGAATTTCTCTACTTTTATGAAAGATAGTAATACCTCATAAAGTATATATTACTTAACATTCCCCCATATATCTACTTTATGCTGGCATCATTTTGTAGATGTCATTTTTTTAAGCACCAATTCATTTAGAAAGTATTTTAAGGGGCTTACATAATGGAAACCACCCATAAATGACCCCATTTTAGAAACTATACCACTCAAATTATTCAAAACTGATGCTACAAACTTTGTTAACCCTTGAGGTGTTCTATAAGAATTAAGGGAAAATGGAGGTTAAATTTCAAAATTTCATTTTGTGTGTAGATTTTTTCATGTTAATCAAATTTTTCTTGAAAACACAGCAAGGGTTAACAGCAAAAATAAATAAATTACTCAATATACATTACTTTTATTCTGCGGTAAACAGAAATACCCGATATGTGGTGGTAAACTGCTCTATGGGCATGTGGAAGTGGTCAGAAGGAAAGGAGCGCCATATGGATTTTGGAGGCAGATTTTGCTAGAATGGTTTTTAGGCACCATTTTGTATTTGAAGAGACCCTGACATACCCCTACAGTGGAAACCTTCAAAAAGTGACCCCATTTTGGAAACTACACCCCTCAAAGCGTTTTAAGGAATTTGGAAAAACTTGGCTATGAAAATTAAAAGTTTAATTTCTTCATATAAAATGTTTTAGCCCCAAATTTTTCATTTTCACAAGGGGTGACAGGAGAAAAAGCACCCCATAATTTTTTACCCATTTTCTCCTGAATACGGCAACACCCCATATATAAATTAAATGGTAAACTGCTGTGGGGGCACATGGCAGGGCTCAGAACGGAAGGAGTGCCATATGGCTTTTGCAGTGCAGATTTTGATAGATTGGTTTATGGGTGCCATTGGTTTTTATTTTTTGAGTGATTGTCTTATATGGGGGTTCATTTTTTGTGGGATGAGGTGATGTTTTCATTGGAACCATTTTGGGGTACATAAGACTTTTTGATCGCTTAGTATTACACTTTTTGTGTGGCAAGGTGACAAAAAATGGCTGTTTTGTTATAGTTTTTTTAAACTTTTTTTTTTACAGCATTCACCTGAGGGGGCATGCCATGTTATATTTTTATAAAGCAGGTTTTTATGATGGATGCGGTGATACCTAGCATGTCTATTATTTTTATTTTTGTTAAGTTTTACACAGTGAAAGCCTTTTTTGAACAGAATAAAATCTTGTTTTTGTGTTGCCATTTTCTGAGAGCCATTTTTTTTTATTTTTTTTGGGCGATTGTCTTAGGTAGGGGCTAATTTTTTGCAGGATGAGATGACAGTTTGATTGGTACCATTTTGGGCTACATATGCCTTTTTGATCACTTGGTGTTACACTATTTCTGAGGCAAGGTGACAAAAAATGGCTGTTTTGGCATATACAAAACAAACACTCCTGGGCAGCACCACGAACCAAATGTACAAAGTGGAGTGCCAGCGGCTGATGCAGTGGTCCTTCCGCCTATACATCCAATAAAAATAAGAGTACCTCTGCACTTCCATAAAGTGACATGTGTTTTATTCACCAATAAGGCGCTACGTTTCGGTTCACTCCATGGAACACTGCTTGAAAAAGGTTCCATGGAGTGAACCGAAACATAGCGCCTTATTGGTGAATAAAGCACATGTCACTTTATGGAAGTGCCGCGGTACTCGTATTTTTATTGTTTTGGCATATATACATTTTTATAGCGTTCACCTGAAAGAGTGGATTATGTAATATTTTTATAGAGACGGTAGATATGGAAGCGGCGATACCTAGTATGTCAACTTTTCTTTTTTTTCTTATTTTTAAAAAAAAAAAGAAAATTAATTTTGGGAAAAGGATTTTTTTAGTTTTTTACTTTAAACTTTTAATTTGTTATTGTGTAAAACTTTTTATTTACTATTTTTTTTTCACTTTATTTTTTGTCCCACTCTGGGACTTAAACTTTTGGGGGTCTGATCCCCTGTACAATTCATTACAATACATCAATACATCTGTATTGTAATAACTGCAAAGAAAAAAGAGGATCAGTCAGAACATCCCAATGCGCAGGGGCACATTGCTATGGCTGAAAACAACACTGTGAAACAAAACATGCAATGCAACAGCTCTCTGCAAACCAAATAAAGTACAAAAATGCATAATCATTTCTAATGCTATACTTATAAATTAGAGATGCTTGGCAAATACATTTTGTACAAAATTATTTGAGCCCGTCTGCGCACGTCAAGGCGATCTCTGTAAAACGGGTCCTAACACTAAATTCTACCTGTTATGTGCCATGACGGCTACCATACAATTTAAGGGGTGTAGGCTCGACATGCATGCTGGGCCTGCTTTAATTTCTGTCATCTTTGGTGCCAAAATGGCCTCCATTATATTCAAAGAAAGCAGGTACCAACATGCATGCCCAGCCCACTCCACACCTCTCCTGGTGCCAAATGGCCACCAAAGAATGCAATGAGAGCCCACACTATACCTCTCTTGGTGCCAAATGGCTTCCAGTGAAAGAGGGAGAGCAGGCTAAGCTATATACTCACACTAATTAAAATTAGCCTATGGGGCAGACGAGCTGGTCAGGAGTGCACGACTGAGGTGTCAGCCACACCTCCAGTACAAACTGCAAAGAAAAAAGAGGGTCAGTCTGCACATCCCATTGCACAGGGGCACGTTGCTATGGCTGAAAACAACACTGTGAAACAAAACATGCAATGAAACAGCTCTCTGCAAACCAAATAAAGTACAAAATGCATAATAATTGCTAATGCTATACTTAGAGATGCTTGGCAAATAAATTTTGTACACAATTATTTGAGCCCATCTGCCGCACGTGAAGGCGATCTCTGTAAGACGGCTCCTAATAACACTAAATTCTACCTGTTATGTGCCATGACGGCTACCATACAATTCAGGGAGTGTAGGTTCCACATGCATGCTGAGCCTGCTTTAATTTCTGTCATCAGGAGAGGTATAGTATGGACTATCATTGCATTCTTTGGTGGCCATTTGGCACCAGGAGAGGTGTGGAGTGGGCTTGGCATGCATGTTGGTACCTGCATTTTGGCATGTGGAACCTACACTCCCTGAATTGTATGGTAGCCGTCATGGCACATAACAGGTAGAATTTAGTGTTAGTACCCATCTTACAGAGATCGTCTTGACTGTAAGTCATTGGCTGTTGTCATTGGCTGTAAGTACACTGCTCAAAAAAATAAAGGGAACACTTAAACAACACAATGTAACTCCAAGTCAATCACACTTCTGTGAAATCAAACTGTCCACTTAGGAAGCAACACTGAGTGACAATCAATTTCACATGCTGTTGTGCAAATGGGATAGACAACAGGTGGAAATTATAGGCAATTAGCAAGACACCCCCAATAAAGGAGTGGTTCTGCAGGTGGTGATCAATGACTACTTCTCAGTTCCTATGCTTCCTGGCTTATGTTTTGGTCACTTTTGAATGCTGGCGGTGCTTTCACTCTAGTGGTAGCATGAGACGGAGTCTACAACCCACACAAGTGGCTCAGGTAGTGCAGCTTATCCAGGATGGCACATCAATGCGAGATGTGGCAAGAAGGTTTGCTGTGTCTGTCAGCGTAGTGTCCAGAGCATGGAGGCGCTACCAGGAGACAGGCCAGTACATCAGGAGACGTTGAGGAGGCCGTAGGAGGGCAACAACCCAGCAGCAGGACCGCTACCTCCGCCTTTGTGCAAGGAGGAACAGGAGGAGCACTGCCAGAGCCCTGCAAAATTACCTCCAGCAGGCCACAAATGTGCATGTGTCTGCTCAAACGGTCAGAAACAGACTCCATGAGGGTGATATGAGGGCCCAACGTCCACAGGTGGGGGTTGTGCTTACAGCCTAACACCGTGCAGGACGTTTGGCATTTGCCAGAGAACACCAAGATTGGCAAATTCGCCACTGGCGCCCTGTGCTCTTCACAGATGAAAGCAGGTTCACACTGAGCACATGTGACAGACGTGACAGAGTCTTGAGACGCCGTCGAGAACGTTCTGCTGCCTGCAACATCCTCCAGCATGACCGGTTTGGCATTGGGTCAGTGATGGTGTGGGGTGGCATTTCTTTGGAGGGCCACACAGTCCTCCATGTGCTCGCCAGAGGTAGCCCGACTGCCATTAGGTACCAAGATGAGATCCTCAGACCCCTTGTGAGACCATATGCTGGTGCTGTTGGCCCTGGGTTCCTCCTAATGCAAGACACTGCTAGACCTCATGTGGCTGGAGTGTGTCAGTAGTTCCTGCAAGACAAAGGCATTGATGCTATGGACTGGCCCGCCCGTTCACCAGACCTGAATCCAATTGAGCACATCTGGGACATCATGTCTCGCTCTATCCACCAACGTCACGTTGCACCACAGACTGTCCAGGAGTTGGCAGATGCTTTAGTCCAGGTCTGGGAGGAGATCCCTCAGGAGACCGTCCGCCACCTCATCAGGAGCATGCACAGGCGTTGTAGGGAGGTCATACAGGCACGTGGAGGCCACACACACTACTGAGCCTCATTTTGACTTGTTTTAAGGACATTACATCAAAGTTGGATCAGCCTGTAGTGTGTTTTTCCACTTTAATTTTGAGGGTGACTCCAAAACCAGACCTCCATGGGTTGAAAATTT
The DNA here is from genome assembly GCF_905171765.1 of Bufo bufo. Taxonomy (NCBI): domain Eukaryota; kingdom Metazoa; phylum Chordata; class Amphibia; order Anura; family Bufonidae; genus Bufo; species Bufo bufo. The sequence goes on from NC_053391.1 coordinate 295,801,406, forward strand.
GATTTCCATTTTTTTATTTTTGTGTGATTTTGTTGTCAGCACATTCAACTATGTAAAGAACAAAGTATTTCAGAAGAATATTTAATTAATTCAGATCTAGGATGTGTTATTTTTATGTTCCCTTTATTTTTTTGAGCAGTGTATATTACACACTGCAATACATTTCAGCCTGCTTGCCTCATGCAGACGTCTGTGGAACACTGTCCGTGAAATACCGGACTGGCATTGCAGGAGCACACGGCGTCATTGGTTGCTATGATGCCGTGCGCACCAGCAATGCCCGTCCGGTGTCTCACGGACTGTGTTCCACAGACTTCTGCATGAGGCTTTACAAGTAAGGCAGCCACGATGCCTAAGGAAGGCATCGGGCTGCCTTCCCAACCATCGGGTTTCCCCCCACAGCAGCAAGGGGACCCGATGGGAGCTCCCTCCACAGACATTGGCAAATCTAGGGTTAATGTGCCGGTATCTGTGTTTTCGGCAATGCCGGCGCATACAGCAGGGGTCCGATTATCAGTGACTGCCAGACCCCTGCAGCTCCTCAGGCAGGTGCAGCTCCTGCGCTGGCATTTTAAACACAGTCCCCAGCGCCGTATATGTACGGCGCTGTTACTGTATGGGTTAATCACAGAGGATTAAATTATATACCGTATTTTTGGCCCCATAAAATGCACTGGCCCATAAGACTTTTTGAGAGTTTTTTGAGGAGGAAAATAAGAAAAAAATATTTTTCATTACACCTCAGATCAGACCACCAATCAGACCCCCAATATTAATCAGACCTCAGCTCACAGCCCCAATCAGATCCCCAATGTTAATAAGACCTTAGATCAGACCTCAGATCAGAACCCAATATATAGAAGACCCCCCAATAAGACCTCATATGATACCCCATGCCTCATATTAGTCCCCCATGCCTCATATCAGCCCCCAGCCATATGTGATCATTTCCCAGCCATATGTTAATCAGCCCCCATCCATATGTTAATCAGCCCTCAGTCATATATAATCAGCCCCCAGCCATATGTTACTCAGCCCCCAGTCACATATAATTCAGCCCCCAGTCATATATAATTCATCCCCCAGCCATAATGCAGCCCCCAGCCATAATGCAACCCCTAGCCATAATGCAGCCCCCAGCCATAATGCAGCCCCCAGCCTTAATGCAGCAGCCTTCAGCCTCAGATCACAAAATTAATAAAGCACTTACCTCTCCTACTCCTGGACGCCGCCGCTCCTCACCACCCGCGATCTTCTTCCTTCTCCTCCCTCGGCTGTGCTGTGAACTGGCATCCACAGAGTGAGATCACAGAGGGCCCTCACGCTGTGCGCAGCCTTCACAGCCGACAGCCGAGGACCAGGGAGCGGTGAGTACAGAGCCTTCACCACGTCCTGGTCCTCCGGTACTAATGAGCGCTTCCATAATTGAAGCGCTCATTAGTATTTGCCCCATAAGCTGCAGGGGCATTTTTCCGCCACTTTGGGGGGGGGGGGGGGGAGTGCGTCTTATGGGGCGAAAAATACGGTAAGTGAATACAGAGAGGAACATACAGAGTACAATATATATGAGAGGAGACTATACCTCAGTTAATAACCATTTGGTGAGATACAATTGAATTATATTTAAGGTGAAAGGTCTTCATTTTCACATCTAATTCCCACCAGTTGGTGAGACACAATTGAACTATATTAAGGCAGATATACTGCATACTGTAGAACTGTTGTATATATTTTTTTCTCCAGCAATCAATGAGGATTTGCATATAATCAAACCCTTTTAATCAGTTTATCATGCATTTTTCTTTTCTTTTCTCATATAATTTGTTGTTTAATGGAATTAATATAAACTCTGAATAACTCATTTGTATTTATACGTATACATGTATCTATTTCCTCTAGGCTAGTGATAAAACCTGGAATATTTTATGAGGCGCCTGTGAAGAATCTCATTCATCCAGGTCATGGTATATCAGTAGCAACTGGACTTGTGTATTTTCACTAGTGATCTGACTGGCTTTCTAAATTAGAACAAATTGTACAAGAAATATCCAGCATTAATTATTGGTCACTCATGCTTCAGTCAATAAAATATGTTTATCATAATCAACATGAGGTAACATGAGGTAAAGTTTCTATGACTGAGACAATTCCAGGTGAAACTCGAAAAATTTGAATATTGTGCAAAGTTCATTTATTTCAGTAATGCAACTTAAAAGGTGAAACTAACATACAGTCCTGATCAAAAGTTTAAGACCACTTGAAAAATGGCAAAAAATCATATTTAGCATGGCTGGATCTTAACAAGGTTCCAAGTAGAGCTTCAACATGCAACAAGAAGAAATGGGAGCGAGACAAAACATTTTTTGAGCATTCAATTTAATGAAAACATCAAATAAACTGAAACAGGCTGTTTTTCAGCTGATCAAAAGTTTAGGACCACATGCCTTTAAAAGACCAAATCTGTGCAAAGATGTGGATTCATTGTCAATTTCTGTCAGGAAGTCACACGTTGTGATGGCAAAGGCAAAAAACTCTCCCTTTTTTAACGTGGTCGGGTTGTTGAACTGCATAAGCAGGGTCTCTAACAGCGCGCCATCGCTGCTGAGGTGGGACGCAGTAAGACAGTCATTTGGAAGTTCTTAAATTCTTAAATGATCCTGATGGTTATGGAACAAAAAAGTCAAGTGTAAGACCCAAAAAAATTTCATCAGCACTGAGCCGGAGGATCCAATTGGCTGTCCGTCAAGACACTGGACGATTCTTGACCCAAATTAAGGCCCTTACTGGTGCTGACTGCAGCCCCATAACCATCAGACGTCATCTGAGACTGAAGGGCTTCAAAAACAAAAAACATCTTCAAAGACCTCGTCTCCTTGAACGCTACAGAACTGCTCTTTTGGACTTTGCAAGAGAGCACCAAACATGGGACATTCAAAGGTGGAAGAAAGTTTTATTCTCTGATGAGAAAAAATGTAACCTTGATGGTCCTGATGGTTTCCAACGTTACTGGCATGACAAGCAGATCCCACCTGAGATGTTTTCTATGCGCCACAGTGGAGGGGGCACC